>NC_092195.1:20283773-20328773 GCF_043641665.1 Enoplosus armatus
GGTAAATGGTCTAAATCGAGTATGAAGTATGGTCCTTTACAGGGACTGCACAGTCTTTAGGAAGCGCTTTCACCTCCGACTAAAGTTACAGGACGTGATATCTTTAGGTGCTGTAGCAGTTAAGTTTTGTGTTGCCATGATTACGCCACTAATTCCTATTTATGTCTCCTGTCGAGCTAAAAGTGAAGAGCAGACATGACAACAAATCAAAACTCTTGAACGTGACACAGAATACGTGCTGAATAAATGGTCAATAAAGAGATGATGATGTGAGCAAAAGTGGAAAAACTGAACTTTGAATTCCCACCTCAGAGGCCTGCATGCACGCACACACCAGCCGCCATTTTATCTTACCCTCTTACCTTCTCAGAAGCACATGCATGCACTCGCTCACTCTCTCTCATGCACACATTATGTGCTCGCACGTCTGCGCAGACACGCACACCCAACCCCCACCCAATCCTCTGCTCGACACACACACGCAAACACACACACACACACACCCTTTTCCCTGCTACACCCCCCCCCCCCCCCCACACACACACACACACACACTTACACACCAAAACACACATACCTCCTCCTCACACACGTATGCACCCCCCTCCAAGCACACACACTCGTGCACACTAAGACACACACCCTGTTCCCCTCCCCCTCCCATTCCATACCAGGGCACATCGTGACAAAACAAAGAACACCCCATAATAGTCAGAGTCGCACAGTATGCATGGTAACCAGTTATGTCAGAAATGAAGGCATTGTGTGTGTGTGTGTTTCACTGTATATATGAACACACACACACACACACATTCATACAGCTGCAGATAACACTCACTTCATACATAAATAAACACACACAAACACACAAACATTCCACAAACCCACATATATACACCTCCCACACACACACACACACACACACACACACACAAGAACATACAAAGACAGACAAAATTACAGGCTGACAGGGATACATGCAGACACACATACTAAAACACCAGAGTGCATGCAGCCACATGAACACACCCAGAAACACACACATAAAAGTACACTTCCATATAAATAATGAGATACATGAAGAAGTACACTGAGGCAGAGGAAAGTACACAACACACACACACACTGAACAGACGGACACAAACAAAGACACGAAAAATTCAAAAGGAGCATGAAGACAAGATTTAACGTACGAACAGACACACAGAGAGACACAAAAGATGTGAATGAAAGATACTGAAGACGACACATAGACACATCAAAAGACACGAACACAGACACACAAAAGAGATGTACCGTATGAACGCAAACACACAAAATGAAAGACACGTCTCTGTAAAAGTATAGAGAGACACAAACGTGCCAACACACGCTGACTCAAAGACAAAGAAAATAAAACAGAGGAAATGCTTTAAAGTACAAAAAAAAAATCAAAGTAACATTTATATTGTTTATAGTTTAAATGATAAATGAACTTCAACTTCAAACTTGAAATTTGAAATCCAAAAACACTAAACTGAACATGAACAGACACATAAAAATACACAAACGCTGACACACACACACACACAGTGTTTTGTTCAACAATAGAGTCCAGTGCGTGTGTGTGTGTGTGTGCATCTGTACATGTTGTTGTTGTTGTGTTTTTGTCTTTACATTCAGCCATAAATGAAAAAAGAGTCAGAATAAAGCGGCTCGACAAACTGGTTCTCTTCTCTAATGTATCTTTGTTTAGGCTAAATGTGTGTGCGTGTGGCTGCGGGTGCATGTGCTGCATGTGTGCACGTGTACACATGTGTATCTGTGCACGTGTGCGTCCCCTGAGAGGCGATGAAAAAAAAGGAAGAAAAAAAAGAGAGAGGTCAGGTTTCTATCCCATGATGCAACTGTTCTACCCCCCCACCCCCCCACCCCCACCGTCTTCTCCAAGCTGGTTGCCAGTGGCAACGCACTTATAATGAGGTCAGATGGACATCCAATAATATTCACCAGCCAAACCAGCAAGCAGCAGAGAGCGAGGCGTGTTGGGACAGACAGCAGTCAAAGTGTCAGAGGCTGAATCAGCAACAAGACAAGATGGCCGCCAAATAAATGCAATAAGTTGGCATTGATTCATCAAGTCAAAGTAAAACTGAAAGTGATCTGGAATCAGTTAATATACACTTTGATTGAACTGTTATTTACCTGGTAGTCAGGTAAGATTGACTTGACGGGTTCAGTCGATTCAAACAAAGAATAACTACATAAAAAAAACTTGTGTGATGTTTAGAAATATTAATAATTAGTTTGAAACATTTCTTAAATTTCACTTTTATTTCACCAGGCAGACCCACAGTCAGTCAGGCTCGAGTTCACTGAACTCAGAGAAGGTCTTTACATACGAGGGACAGGATTCAGTTGGTTGATCATGTGTCACATGGTCCTGTCATGTATAGATCCTTAACGAAGTAAAAGTACCAATACAACAATATACAAATACCCCATTACAAGTTCACTACTTTTTACTTTAGTGTTCTCAGAAAAATGTACTTACAGCACCAAAAGTAAAAGTACTTATTACGCAGTTTTCATGCTGTGAATCAAATGAAAGGAAATAAATGGTCGGCCAGGAAATCAGAGAAGTACCTTCAAAAACAACTGACTAAACAACGAAACAGGTCTTGACCAGACGAAGCTCATGAAGCTCGGTCCTGAGCCAGCATCTGGATCGTGGATTTGCTGACGTGACAAAATTGAATCTAAAAATCTGTTTAGTTATTCCTCTACTGCGCACATTGAATTGTTAAGTTAAAGTTTAAACCTGTTTTTTCTTTCTGTTTGCATCCCAGAAAACTGACATACAAACGTACTTCATGTCAGGTAGTCTCATAGATCTGACATATAATTACAGTCAGACGAGGGAATTTGGGTGATTTAGACTAAATATCGTAAAATGATTGTTTGCAGGTAGAAAACAATAAAAAATGATTCCAAAATGAAAGGGATTTTGTATTTTCCAACAGGACAACATACGTGGCAGTGTAGAGAAGGGGGTGAAATATTTAGACCACAATGCAGAGAGTTAAAAGTTACAGAAAATATAGTTAAATGAATAAATAAAATGTTAAATTTGACAGTCTTCTCAAATATTTCTAGGTGAGGTTATGACCTCTGTATTGTAAAAACCCTGTTTATGGCCTCGCCTTCAATACCAAAACCTGCAGGAAACCTGGCAGATGATTTGCTTGTAATCTGCCTGCAGTGCCACAGCCATGTTCCCAGATTAACACACTGGGAGAAGTTTTAACAAGAAGCCAGCGAACATGTTGCATTGATGAGAATAACTCTCTTCACTCCATATCAGCACTAGTGGTTAGAAACTGTTGTGAAATGGAGGTAACTCAATGAGGACTCAATCCCCAAGACCTCAAACCACAAACCAAAGACATTGAAGAAGAAGAGAAAGGGATGATGGGAAAAAAGGGGGTTGAAGAGGGAGGAGGAAAGACTAGATTCTGGTGTGAATGAATAGTTAACAGTTTTCCTTTCATGGTTCTTGCGTTTCCTTCACGCTCAGTCGCCGCCGTCACTCAGACAAAGGATCGAGTGGCTCCGAGCCTCCATGCCACGTCGGTCTGAAGGATCCATTTTAGACTGCCAATCAAAATGAACCCAGGTCATTTACATACTGTATTCAGGGAGGCACACTCAAAACCAGTGGAGCACCTCCCCCTAGTGTTCACTGTAGGGTACTGCATTGACCCGCTGGTCACCACGTTCAGTCAGGTGACTGAATGTACAACAGACTGTATGGAGTGTGAAATGTGCCGCTGGTAACCAGGTAATAATTAACCATCTATACGTCTGCTTCTTAAGATGCAAACAAAGTCATTGAAATTACAACTAAAAGAATTTTGAGTTAAAAAAAAAAGCATAGCATATATTTCTATATATCCTCTCTTTAATTTAAAAGTTATTCTTATAAAAAGAAAACAAAAAAAAAAGTTTGAGAGTTTATTAGTAAAATTCACTCCTACTTGTACATGTAGGAGTGAACCTGCTAAAAAAACTTAAATCTGAATTTTATTTTTCCATTAATCACAAGGTAATACAATCTTTTATAGTATTTTATTTTTGATGCATTTCTGTTCAAGACAAAGCTGTTTAATTCAAAATAAGGACTGACAGAAAAGTGCAGATGATAAAAAGGAGTAAAAGAGTCAAGGTGAAACAAACATTCAAGTAATGTTTTTATTATTTCCAAACACCCAGCAGTTCCAACATCTGTCTTTCAATCCAGAGCAGTTCTCCACATCTGTAATTATTGCTCCAGCTGCTATTATGTTGCTTTAGTTCCTGCCATTAGAAGCTTATTAGTTTAGTTTGTCAAACCAGGCCGGTGATTCTCTCTCAATCCGTTGGCACTCAACCGTCAAGTAATAGTACAAATAGCTAAAAAGAAAAGAAGTTTAAACCCCCCCCCCCTGCTAAAATAATGTTCCCCAGGAAACTCTGAGGAGCAAAGAAAAATATATATAATACTTATAATCATCCATACATTATCAGAATAAACTGTAATCTCCAAAACAGTGGGGGGGGGGGGGGGGGGGGGGGGGGAATAAGCAAAGAGGAATTCAGTTCATTTTAATGGGGAATACACTCAGTTTAAGGGTTCAAATCGTTATCCCTTTGGCCCAGGAGCATTAAAGACGCTCCACCAGAAACTATAATCTATTATACACAAATACATCATCAACTATTCCACCTTAAACAGAAACACTAGTCTGCCGATCTCTGATACCGTTTCTTACACATAATTTAGCAAATAACTGCAAACATGAAGAGAGGAAGCTCTCATCATGATCTTCTTTTAGGTGTCCGGTTGGCTACAGAGTGAAGTCACACTCAGCGATGGTATAACTGATGACGTTATAGCTTCAAGTTAAGTGATCAGATTTCTGCCGTTCAGTCTGCTGCTGGCCAAAGTGACAACACAGATGAACCTCCAAACCGAGCGGCACTCCCCTCTAAGGCCTCCGGGAGGTGCTAACACACCAACGAGCACTTGAGGTTCCGGTCGGGTCAGGAGGAGAGGACAACGCGAGGAGGTCTGCTATAACAGCATTAGCCATGAAAGTCTGGATCCTATTTAACAGCATGTTAAAACATTTCGTCCACAGAGGCAATGGAGCTAAAAGCTAAAGGCACTTCTCATTTACTACCAGACCCTGACAGATTTTAAAGGAGTCGATGAGAAGAGTTGCAACCGGTGTGATGTTGACATTTATCTGTCCAAAGGTAAAGAAAACCACCTACATGCACCTCTAAAGTTCTCTAATTTGATTATTTTCTAATTTCTAGTTTAACCTGACAAGAGAAAGAGCCAGGCGAGCCGTTTCCCTCTGGCTTTCAGCCTTTGTGATACGCTAAGCTAATCTGCTCCTGGCTGTATAAGAACGGTGTTCATATTTTAATTTAAAGCCAATACGCTTTCCTTTAAGAGCTGTCTTCATCCCTAAAAATACTCCTGCCTTGACAAATATTAGGAAGCCGTGTGAAGGGCTGGTTTCTGCCAGGGAAAACATTCAGAGTTAGGGTTAACCCTAACTGTGGAGGATGCCTTACGCAGGAAAAGTAGATTTCAAAATATAAAATACCCCGACATCTTGGCTCAGCCAGAAAGAGAAAAACACGTGAATGAACAACAAACAACATTTTAAAGGCATTTAAAGTCAACGACAGCTGGAGGTTATTAATGCACACCAAAACCTGAATATAGGAGGTGGAGTCTGGCACTGATGCTGCAGTGAAATAAAGGCCTTTCTAGGTTTGTTTTGTATTACTACTTTTATCCGATGATGTCTTAATAGGACTACAACAGTGTCCTCTTTCGCTGGGACAGCATTCACTCTGGCAGCTTCTCTGTGTTCTTTCCTGTTCGGAGTCCTCACAACAGAAAATGCAGAGTTGAGGCCGTTGATGACGTGATTATTAACACCGTTAATACTTTATATTAGGTGGTATGCAGTTAAGAGTTAATGAATCTCCACTGACGGAGTTTGAGTGTTTGGTTCAGGATGTCGTGTCCACAGTGAGACAGCAGGAGACAGAAAAGACCGCAGAGAAAGGACGATCGCAAAGACAAGACCATAATGACAATAAAACGTATTATTACGTGCTAATTCGGTGACTATTCCATGTTTTTCATGTCGCCAGATGGCTCGAGGAAAGTGTTCGACCATTTGTCTTTGACTTCTGTTCCAAATAAAAAGCTGAATGATGAAAGAATGATTTATTTCTGAACAAAAGCATCGTTTTCACACAGCAAGGATGTCAACTTTGCAACCTCCATCATCACTCTTGTTGTTAATAATTGCAAATATGCACGTTGGCATGATTTGCTAGACGTCAGTGAAGCTCTACTGAAACTGTAATTTGCCACTTCTGCTCCACTCTGACTCTCTTTCAACTGACGGATGAATTCAGGTTACAGTCACCACTTTTTCTTTTTTTAGAAACAACACTCTCGAAGTCCTCCAGTAATTGTTCAACATGTTGAACCCTGATGGTCCGCCGAGCTGCAGGGAATGTTGCTCACCAACTGGGTCACGTTTTATCCGTCTCTTTAAATTAAAAACAGCATTATTTTTGCTCGAGGAATGTGTTTGTTTAGCTTTGCTCCACCTGCTCCTCTGCTCGTTGTTTTATTCAGACTGGTGGCTGGTAACAAATATTAATGTTAATAAAGAATTCTGGACCAAACAAAGATTAAAATGATACTGATTTTGGACCCGGGTTTCCTATATACTTACTGTGAGTGTGACCGAGTCATCCTGCTCCTTAAAAATGTTCCTGACAGAGATTTAAATCCACAAAGGTTTGTAGTTTTACAAATACTGCAACATCTTCATCATGTCTTTCCAGAGGAAAGTTTCTTGTTTCTAGTTTGACTGGAAAAGAAAAGACGCTGTGATGAAGGCTGATGGATATTTCTTCTCCTTCTGCTGCTGCAGACAAAAACTCTTTTTGTCACTTTTAAACTGATCAAGACCTGCAAACATGTCCAGGCTTTCCAAACCTCAGTTTCCACTGTGCCAGTTGTCATACAACTCGTGTTTACTGACCCAACCCAAAAACCCTTTTCAGACATTTTATACAAATCTTAAGCCTTAAGTAGAACTCTTTTGAGAAATGTCATCATTTTGAGAAGATGGTGGCCAGTTTCAGCTGTGACTTCTTGTATCTTTTTGGTGTCTGAGGTTCAAACCTCTCTGTTGCTCAACCTGCCTCCTTCTTTATTTAAATTTCCTGGTTAGTGAGGAGTGTTGTTCACATGTGTTATTAGTCATATTATAGTGACACGTATCTATGATGAAAATAAAGCCTGTCGAGAGCCCTTCTGTTCCAACACCACACCCACATTAAGTCACTACGGCTGAAGGCACTGTTTAAACATGTGTCTGCCTTGTCCACCTTCACTCCCTCCCCCTCCCCGCGGTTCTCCCTCCCTCGGATCATCTCTTCACCCCCGTCCACCTCCACCTCGTCCACCTCCACCTCCTCCTCCTCCTCCTCCTCTTGTGGCGTCTATAGCAGGACGCAGCGCTTCTTGGGTTTGTTGTCTGGAGGCTCCAGAGCTGCCAGGATGGCCTCGTCAAACACGTTCTTCAGTCCCCTCTGAGGAAGAGGAAGAGACAGAAAGAGAGAAAAGCTGATGAGCTACGTTTCCATCTTCGTAGATAAAAAAAAACAAAACTGAAATGCCAGAAATAATATGAAAAGGCAAAATATCGCAAAAATGCTGAGGTGAAGTTGTCATTCTGCCACTGATGGTCACATGGCTTTACTCCATTACAAAGACAAACTGGTTTTCTTCCACACAGGAACTCCTGTTCACTCCAAGTCCATGAGATGATTTTAAAGTTTTTCAACAACTCTGTAAACAAACACATGTAATCTCTCTGTAGTAAATAGCAAATGTTATCCATTTCCAAGTTGCCAAAAAACACTCAGAAAACACAAAGAAATGTAACAGCAATAATCAAAAGGTCCAGTTACCACCCTCATGCAGTGACACCAGCAGAGCTGAGCCTGTATCATTATAATAATTATTATTAGGTCTGTAACTAACTTTTTAATTATTGATAAATCTGCTTATTTTCTCCATTTATTCATTCATTATTTAAAAGATCCTCACATTTGAGAGTCTGAAACAATCGAGTGTTTGACATTTTAGCTTGAAAACGTCGTAAACAATTAATCATTATCAAAATAGTTTGATTGTTGTAGCTCTAATCATGATTTATTGGAAAACTCTACTTCTGTTGTAATTTATTGTCCAGTTCACTCTAAAGCATCTTCCCTTCTTCCGTTTCTTATTCAACACAAGATCATTACAGGAAAACCTCCGTGAAGCGAAACCCTAACTGTACCTGACGGAGGCAAAACTTCGGATTATTTCCTGTTTGTCCTGACATGTGCAAAGAGAATGTAAGATGTGATTGATCAATCACTGTCCTCTGCTGCGCTAAGTCAGCCAGATCTGTACGTGTCTCGTCTTGTGATCAGTTTAGCAGCTAGATGTTGGTTCACTCACAGACATTATCAGTGTTGACAGACGGTTCTTTTTCTTTTAAGACTCTGTAAGTGAACAGTTGTGGATACCCAGGCCTGCTCCCTCTCTGCGTACCTGTGTGAGAGCTGAACACTCCACATATTTGACGGCCTTGAGCTCGCGGCCCAGTTTCTCTCCGCTCTCACAGGTCAGGGCTCGCTGTTTGTTCTTGGCCAGTTTCTCCAGAGTGTTGCTGTCGTCTCTCAGATCCACCTGAGTCCCGACCAGCAGGAAGGGCGTCCGTGGGCAGTGGTGTGAAATCTCTGGCACCCACTGTGAAGAGGCAAGGTCAAACAAGAATGAGGCACGTACTCTGAAAGGCCAGGGTGTGGAACAAACACACAAGCTCAAAGTCACAGTAAAAAGTAGTCTTTGTTGAATAAAAATGAATTTCTCCACCTCTGTTTCTATTTCTCTGTGTTTTAAGATTTTGTTAAAGGAAGACCTTTCCTTTCACTGGGTTAGGGTTCAATAACAAATATTCCCATCCCCAGTCTGGGAAACTGAAGATCTTTATGGGAAAGTTCTAAAGAACAAAAGTAAAAATAATTTTGGAAAGTTTTAGTTTATGTTTTATGCGTATAATTTCCCCCCGAGGGATCAATAAAGTATTTCTGATTCTGATTCTGTTTAAAATCCTAAACCAACCTTAACCTGAAGCACTGACTTCATGACTAAACTCACCTTTTCTCTGACGTTCTCAAAGGAGGAGGGCGATACGACAGAGAAACAGACGAGGAAGACGTCGGTCTGAGGGTAGCTGAGGGGTCGCAGCCTGTCGTAGTCCTCCTGACCTGCAGGGGGAGACACACGAACACTCTGATCAACAGCAAGCAACAAACATGAAGTACAAAATGTTCTAAAATACAGCCACAGTCTACACGCAGAGTTTATTTTTACCTGCAGTGTCAAACAGCCCCAGAGTGTACGGCTCCCCGCCGATCATCACTGTCACTGCATAGTTATCAAAAACCTGAGGGAGACAGAGGGTGAGGGAGGGTGAGAAGAGAGGAATGATGGGAGGGGAGGGTCACAGTTGGAGAGAGGGAGCACAAAGGGAGGTGAGTAAAAATGTGAGAAAGACATATGATCTCAGTTCAAGTTCTCTAAAACTAAACAGGAAGTATACTTCATCTTTAAGAGGCTTGTGAGTGTCCACCGGAAGACACACACACATGTTCTGTACTATACTTGTAAGGACCCCCCTCCCCCAAGACCATGACCCCAACACTAAACCTAAACCTGATTCTGCAACCAAACAGCCCTTTGAAGAAGTGAGGACCAGACAACACTGTCTTCAGTTTCAAAACTTCTCTGTCAAGGTCTGAAACTCATACCGGTCCTCACAAAGATGGAAGCACTAGAGCACACACACACACACACACACACAGCAAAAGGTTTCACATCATTGCAGTCCTTTCAGTGATTTTGGGAAGATGTCTCTTTAGTTTGCTCATGTCCAAAACAACAGAGTAACTATTTCAACCCTCAACACAGTGGGTACATGCGGCCAAAACTTTAGCGACATTTTCCTTTTCCCACCCTGCACATGTCAAAGGTCAGAGGGCTTCAACATGAAAGGACTTGAAGTGTTTGAGAAGCTGGTTGTTACTTTTGGTTTTAGACCTCCAGACTGTTTGAGGATGTCCAATAGCACACCAACAGCCTGACCATGTTACTCTCTTTGTAACCACAACACCTGCTGTACTGCATCTGGTGACCTTTGACACGTACATTTTGAAAAAGAAAAACAAGCCTTACAAGATGGAGAGACGGAACAGAAATTGACTGCAGGTTATAGACCTTGACCTTGAATCTTAAATATTTCTGCTTCACATTAAACACTTGTGACAAAAAGCAGATATTTGAGTTAAAAAAAGAAAAAAAAAAAAGAAGGAGTTCAAGCTGGCTGATTTCTAGTCAAAACAAATGCTGCAGCAGCCGTTGCTCTGAGCAGTTAACTTGTCCAACGTGCACCTGGTAGACACGCCTGTACGGAAATGAAATCATGCATTAGAAAAGGTTGGATTTGCACACTGTCAGGACTGAGTTTATTAGAAACACAATGTTTTAGTCCTGGACCTGTCTTTCAGCATGCCGACTTGCTTCGACCTTTACGGCGTCTTAATCCCGGCAACAGAGCTCTGATTATACGGTCAATTATTTCACCAACTGTGGGAAACGACAGTTAATGAGCACAACATTAGACCTCTCTGAACAAATCAAGAGACGTGGGCGGCAATTCAGAGGTCTGGAACCAGGACACTTCTTCGGGACTGTGTGGGTGTTGATCACATTTTACTGACACTGCTGTCTCCATAGCAACAACTGTCAAATTACAATTATTATTTCTATATTACTGTGGATTATAATTTGTAGGTGGAAGTAGGTGACACAACCTCTTTGCAAAATGTCCTCGCCTTCAGAAATCATGTGAAATAACCGGCAAGATGATCATCCGTCTATGTATGACCCCATCACTTATAGTGAATATCCTCACTGTCCTTATGACTGTTCCATCAAGTCATGTGAAACTGATGGAAACAAGCTGAGTGCTCTCAGTAAAGGCAGTTTTGTTTTGCTGCTGCGCAGGTGAACAGACTCTCTGCCAGCCCGTCACACCTCCCTCCTGTTTCATCACTCCCGTACCTTCAGGCTGCTGCCATGCACAATAACAAGCAGCGCGGCCCCAACACGCCCGCTAACCTCAGCTCCGTGAGCGCGGAGGTGAGCCGAAGCAGGGAGGGTTTTATAGTCGCTGTGCCGGCTCGAATACACAGCACGGCTTCGACACGTCGACCTGCTGCGGTCTGCTGTAGCCTGCAGCCACTGTTTGGTTTTAATGAAGCTCCGTATGCACAGACAGGTTCCAGATAAACTGGAGGATGTAGCCTGTAGGAGAGGAAGCTTATTACAAACATGGGTTCAAGCTAGGTTTACTGCCGTATCTGTTTAATCTCTATTTAAACAGGCAGGCTCGCGCTATGTGACTGTATGATATCTCCTACGTCTGGGGCCAAACTTCACAAATGTGTCTGTGGGTATTAAACCTTCAAGTATTGAAACCAGGCATCGAATCTCGCCTTTACCATTTTCCACAATGAAAACAAGAGGAAAAGCACAACAACAATACAATTCTACACAATTGTATTTAGACAGGTAAACAGTGGCTTTTCTGCTAAACTCGCAACAGTAGAATAAAACACCTGTAACCATGGTAACTGTACACCACAAAGATTCCTCAGGAGGCAGGAAAACAACTGCATGACTGAAATGAATTTCAAATTTCTCAACAATAATCAAAGGGACTAAAATGTTTTCATGAAAAGACTAAAACTAAAAGGTGAACATGTTTATATTTCTCCAAGCAGTTTGGTATTGGTACCAGCACTAAAGCAACATTTTGTATGTGACGTATTTAATGTTATATTTTAAGGCAGCGTGCCGTTTATTCTCTTCTGTATAGATAGAAAAAGCAAATCTGCTTCTTCTTCAGTAGCCATAATGTTTCTCTTCATTCATTCAGTCTGAATGATGTCAGCCGACTTCTGTTTGGCAGATTATTGATCTGTACAAATTCAACACATCCATTTTCCACGTGCTCAGATATTTGGCTTTCAAAACTGTTTCCGGCTCATTTCCCATTTTAGAACAGAAAAGGAACCGGCGCCACAACACATTTCAGAAGCCTCAATAGACAAAATGACAAAGCAGTATTGTTCAAGTTATTTTTCATGCTGATACTTAATGTTTGACACAGTACTGTAAGTTAGTAAACCTCAGCCCACCCTAACTACAGGTGTGTGTGTGTGTGGGGTTCAGTAAAAACTCAGTTTACTTTATCAAATGTTGTTTCGTTTTTCCAGAACTGAGAGGCAACCTTGGACATCACTCAGACAGCTTGACACGATAGTTCAGGATGTAACACACCCACATACACACACACACACACACAAAAATGAAGACATACTAGTCAGTTCAAGTTTAGACAGAAACACTGTGTGATGCGTTGAGGCACGATGGAGAGGCGAGCCATGGAGACACACAAAGACTAAAATATTCCAATAAAATACAAACTGCGCACACATTCCCATTGTTCACACACACACACACAGACACACAGACACACAGACACACAGACACACACACACACACACACACACACACACACACACACACACACACACACAGGATTGTGATGATAATGTGTTTGGACAGAGCTCAGACTACAGAAGCTGCTAGAAACAGCTTGATCACAACACACTGGTTACTGTGGAAAAGAGCTGCAGCTACATGGAGAAGTGGCCAGTTAGTACTTGTGTTAAGAAGTATTACAATCGTTTTACTATCGTCTATAACTGCTTGACTTTTGCTCTTTCATTCTGCAGTGCATGCTGTATTTAGACTTTATACAATAGCTTGTAAATGAACTGCCTGACAAAGACACCGCAGATAAAAAGTTACGGATGTGACATTAACTTCAGGAAAGGCGACGTGTTTCTGAGGGATTACTTCCTGGAGGAGACTTCCTCTCTCCTGCTTTCTTATTGTGGCGGTTGTCAGCTGACTGACAGGAAGCAGCTCAACGAGACGCAGCACTGATGTGAAAATGCTCAACACAAACACAATGACGTGAAGACGAAACGGAAAGTTCGTGCATGTTTGCTCTCAGAAGCAGTTTGTCATACTGAAGGGGAAGAGAAGAACGAGCGTGGATGAATGGGAGGATGAGGGCGTGCAAAAACATTCGCTTGAATTAAATACCAATATTATCATCTAAAGTGGACGTTCTTTAAGGTCTAACTTGACATGTTAGAGCTGCATGATAATGAATCAAGTCATTGATTGTGATTATTGGTTTCAAAGGTTTGAGATATAACTGCAGTGTTTGGCATGGAGTGACAGGGCTGGTACTAACAATAGGATCATACTGGCAGGGACACAACGTTGCGTATGCAATAAAAACAATAGGGGTCAGAAAACAAAGGGACAGTAAGCAATAAAAAAAATTACACAACTGTTTCTGACCAAACTGCAAAGCAGCCTGGTTGAGTGAATCATTATTATTATTATTATATAGATGAGTTTCACAGTTCTTACTTACTCATATTAGCAGTATTAGGATCACCGAAATAAAGTCAAAAGAAGTCTTCATATAACAAGAATTAAGTCATAATATTAGGAGATACAGCTTCTGTATTTAGAGAACAAAATGTCATGTTATGATTAGATTGTGCTAAAAAAATCTTTATTCTTGAGATGTTCCAACTAACTATTTACTAGCAATATTTTAACTTTATTCTCAGAATATTACAACATAATGATACATACTGAGACGACAGAAATGTGTTTCCATCAGAGATATTGCCATACCCTTTATTATAAGTTGGCTTTCCCTTTAATATCTCTGGTTGTATCAGGATTTTTGCATAACTGTGATGAAGTACTTTGTCAGGTATTTCATGTACTGGATCGCCCAAAAATTCATTCACATTCCTTATTTGAAATTCCAGAAAAGTCATCACAATATATCTGGATATTACGATAACATGACAAAGAGTGTTTTATCCAGCTGCCCACCTGTAATAGTTTAATATATATCCAACTATCTATATATAATAAAAAAGAAATACGTTGCCAGTGTTGGGACAGTACTGACATATTCATAACAAATAGTTAAACATCATGTCGGAGGGAGGGAGGTGTGAGGGACAGACGGTCAGACAGGAAGAGGAAGATAAAGTTGAGTCAGCACTGTTGGTTCTGCAATCGTCCGATCAAACTGTGCTGACGACTGACAGACAGACAGAGAGAGATGGGGCACCGACAGAAAACAGAAGAGAATTACTCATCAAACTGCCGTCAGCAGTCAGTGAAGCTGCCCATCAATTAGGGAAATCTAAGATATTTCCAGCAGGACAGTTCTGCCTGTCAACAGTCAGTCAGCTGTTTTCTGACTGTAACAAACCAAACAGTCAGAGTTTGCAGGTTCAGTCGAGCTGAGGTTTTACATCAGACTGCAGAGCCTGCGAGGTTGTTCCTACATCGTGCTGCTGAGCATTAAACAACACTTATGAACGGTAAAAAATCGAAACAAGAAATGTAACTCTACACTATCTTAATTAACTGCTGCTGTTGGGTTTACATAGCAAGCTAAGTTTTATGACCAGCAGATATCAGTAAACATTTGAAGAACAGCTTTGGAGGCTGGAGAAGCGGCATTAAGGCAGTTTGACGCGCCTCATTATGCTTTTGGTGCGTGTTCTGCCATTTTAAATAAAAGGTGTCCTTCAAAACGAGCATGTCAACCTTAAGAATCCAACCAAACACAAAGATCCAGATACTTTGAGGTTTGGAGGTTTCATCACCAACATACATTCATGAATGCATGTGTTTCCACAGAGCACGTCAACAACACTGGCAGGGTTCGATTCCCAGCCAGTCCAGCTTTCTGAAAATGTTACATTAAAGGAATAGTTCGACATTCTGGGAAATTATTTATTTTCGTTTTAATTAGCGAGCTTTAGACGTGCTGGTAGGCAGATTTTGTAACCTTTTTGTAACTATTTGTGCTAAGCTAAGCTAAGCTAACCATCTCCTTGTTGTAGCTTTATAGTACAGACATGACAGTGGTTCTTCACTGAAGAGGAAAAATATGTGTGCACTGTAAGTACAGAAGTGTCTGTGTTATAATGTTTTTCTATTTTGATTTACTGTGCAGGCCTTTTAGTTTTGGTGACCGATCACTGTCCTTTTTATGCCCTGACAAACTAAAACCAAGCATCACTTCCTGCATGACAGGAAAGAGATACAGGGTGTTAAGAACAGTAAATATAACCTTTCTACTGCATAATGTCACTTTCATGTCAGTTATGATCAGTTTGCTGCAGTAAATAAAAAGTGTCCGTTGGTTCGTTTGTGTTTAAGTCACTCACCGTGGGGACGTATTCAGAGGGAAACTTGTTGGTGGTGTAGGAGATAAGCAGGCAAGTCTTCCCCACCGCACCATCACCCACCACCACACACTTTATAGTCTGCATCTGATGAGGAGGAGGAGGAGGGGGCGGAGGAAGGCAGGAAATAAAGGAGAAAAGAGAGACAGAGAGGAAGAATAAATGTGAGGCAGGGAGAGAAAGTATTTGGTTATTGACAAGATCACTGGAATGACTTCTGAACTTTAGAACTGAAAAACTCCCCACAGTCACTGAACCATGCAGTTTTTAAAACTTCAAACACGTGCGTAACATAATGACTCTGCTTCCTTTCATAGCTGTGAACATATTCCATACACCTTAAAATTCAAAGCCTAAACACTCATCACAGATAACATATCTAAGTGTAAAGTCCTGACTTCTTTCTGATGCAACTTAAAGATGCTTCATTATTTTAATATTAAAAGCATGGCCCCTTTGGTATCATGTGGCAACTCCAATAATAATGAATCAAGTAATTTCTTTAAGCAAACATGCCAAAAATTCACTGCTTCAGGCCTCTCAAATATGAATATCAACTCACCGGTAATGAAAACAACACACTAAAGCAAGTATAAACAGTGACAAATGATTTCTGCCTGACACTTTGAAGATCTTACAACATCCCAGACGCAGAGCTGGTTAGGAAAGGGGTTTATTTATGTGTCTGACTAACTCTGAGAATATCTTAACAACATGTAAACAACAGCCTGTGTGCATCAGGTGGCAGGTTAACTGGGATGCCACGGGCGTCCGTAAGCAGACCACGTGTGACACAGTTAACAGAAACAGTGGTAGCTGTGTAACGCAGTGTTTCCTACACACTGGATGGAGACCCTGTGACCACCCAGACGCTGAGCAGCTCACATACCCAGGCTGGCGCTTCATTAAGGGGGACAATGGTAAAGGGGTATGGGCTGCCACTTCATCACTGGCTCTTTGTTTGGGCCTTTTGGCCATGGCAGCACTCAGCTGAACTCTGATGAGTCAGGGACAAGTTAACTGGTCATCTGCAGGCACGATGACACCAGTTATGTCTGCATAAATCCCTCCTATTATATATATATATATATTTCACATAAACATGCAGGTAATTCTGGAAAATGCAATGATTAGTGGCAAACACGTCTTTCCAATGCACTATTGTTTGTTTTGTTTGCTTTTGCTTGTTTCTTTATTTACACATATACACCATTTTAAAAGATACAATATATAATTTGCAAAGAAATGTGAAGGAGAATTGCCTAAAAACCCTCAAAGTGGCATTCTCCACACAGCATATTAATTACAGTAATGAAGAATACACTATTTATATGTATCAATCAGTGATTCAAGACATAGTACACCCACACATCAAAACCATGAATTTGTAATACATGCAAGTATACACAAACACTATCATTCACAGATTAATACAATAAAAGTAATGACAAAAAAAGACTCATATGACAAAGGAAAATATTGGTTGGATGCAGCTCATATAGGCAGTCCATGTGGAAAATGCTGGTTGTTTAGAAGAAGTGATTTTCTCTTGTAGGCGCTGTTATCTGCATCAAGTCGGTCCTGTTTTGCAATCTGCAGCCTTGAGAGATGCAGCAGCTGATTACTTTCATTACTGGTTAAGTTTTTACTTAAATAGTCTAACTATTCTTTAACTTTTAAAAACTTGTCTTTGACTCTATGAAGTTTCATCTTTTACAGAAGCACTCGTTAAAGATTAATGGATGATTTGATTTATCTAAAAGACAGAAAATGTATGTATTGCGTGTATCTGTACATTTCTCCTGTAAGTCGAGAACATGTCCAGTCTGTGAAAACAAATTTCCTTCCAGGGAAAGGACTATGTCTCTAAAACCCAATCATATTTAGTTTAAAATGAACGTTTGAGAAGTTGTAACCACAGCATGTTAATCGATTACCGAAGTAGCTGCAGATTAATTGTATGCAATGATGAAATAAACATAAAATCAATAAGACTTTATTGGAATAAATCTATTTCCCGTAAGGTACTGCCTACAGGAAACTAAGTAGATCCTGTCATTCCTTCATTATCACATAACAGAGTTAACAGTCCATGTTAGTGAACTGAAGTGTTGCTTTTCAGTCACTTCCGCATAGAAAACTGTGGCAACAACGTACAAAAAAACCCTCATCATAGTCTTCATCGCAGGCCAGCTCGTCCGACAGTTTGTTTGTACACAGTTATGAAACGATAGTGTTACTACTTGTTGACAGCATTTATGAGCAACTAGCTAAACGTTGGAAAGTTTCATGCGAAGCTAGCATACGTTAGCTAAGTTATGTCGGTAGCTAACGTGAAGTTACATCCGCCAGACCCCCACCCAAAACAAAAAGGCCTGATTTAAATGTGTTTAAAATCAACACAAAGCAAAAGCAACACTTTTGGTGGTTACATGTATATTGCCTCACAGAAACTCAGCCCTGCAGTTGCTCTAGTTTACCAACACAATCACACCGGTAACTTTCAGCAGAGATTCAACATCCAAGCTAACAGAGTTAGCTAAAGGAAATCGTTTGTTTTGACAGCTGCCGGTTAGAAGAGTTAGCTGTCCGCAGGCTAACAGTCACAGATTTTACAATGAAAAGAGTCACACTAAAGTATATAGCTGTTTCTCTGCTGATAAATCATCATTTATCGTCAGTAAATCACAGATAAAGACAGTGACAGCTACTACCTTGTCTGTTCTCAGCCGCTGGAGTGCTGGTAATGTTGTGCTACGTTCAGGTACTTCCCGTAATCTCCCACTTCCCCAGTGCGGAAGTCGGAAATATGACTTGTGGTATGTTCAAGTTCCTCTGAATATATTGTTGTTTATATGCGTAATGATTTTGTTTTTCCACAACTTGATATCTGGTTTCCATATTTTACGTTTGTAAAGGTAAATTTTACCTTGCCAATTAAAGGAGTTCAAACTTTACAAATAACAATAGTAATACACATTTATACTGAATATTCTGACAAAATAATCTTTAAAAAAATGTCGTGTCTATGTCTGTAACACTTAACAATTGTTCTTTTAATTTGTCTAAATCAACAGTCCCCCACTGAGTGTCTCTTATTTTAATCTACATTACTGTTTAAATAACTGTACTGGACTATTTGCTTTTATTGATCTGATGTTTTTTTTTACATTTATGATGCATTTTGTTTATTAATTTGTAATTAAAAAAAAAAAAAGTCAAATTTCTCACTTTGTAACGATATCAATGGAAGTGACCCCGTGACAATGTTTGCTACATGTTTGAAATATTACACAAGAAACTGTTTTAGAGAGGTGTTCAACTTCATGGCATATTGGAGGCTGTAGTTTGTGGTGCTGCATTTATATCTTTTAAGAGCAAACAAACCAAAATCTGGCATTTATAGTATCTCCACAATCATCAAGCACTGCTACAGACTGAAAGATGGACGAGTTTCTCAAAGACCACCAGAGGGAGATGAAGTGCAGAATGTTTTTAGGGTTACTGCATTGCTTACTGTGCAAAGCCATTTTAGGACAGTGACATGGCCTTCATTCGCTATTAGCTCTGTCCCTCCTCATCTACTTCAGGCATCTCTAAAGATGTTTGGTCGACTGTGTGTATGTTTGCACACAGTTGACATACTGTATGTGTGTGTGTGTGTGTATTGTATGCGTCAACAGTCAACAATCAAGACTTTTACTGAAGTGAGTAAGTCACAAAAATGAAAACTTGACACTTGCCTTGTACTCGACTCGTCTGAGACTTCACTCGCTGAAGTAACTTTACTTACTTAACTAAACATAACGTCTGGCGTCTCATCTTGTGAGTTTCTCAGATGTTTTTTTTAGGCTAAACTAAAAAAGAAGGGAGCAGCGATAGACAGAGAGTTCATCAACAAGAAATCAAGTGAAAAGTATGAAAGGCAGAGACGAAATAAGAAAGACCTTCCGTATTGTGTCTTTAATTGGGATGAAAGTGTTTGTTTTGGCTGGCTTGGCTGGCCGTGGTGTGCTGTAGGTGGAGGGAAAGGCCAGTCGACCTTCAGTGGTAACGCAGCAGAAAATGAGATAATTACAATGCAAGGCACTTCTCCCTTACCCTTTCCCTCCGGATGGCTTCTCTCTTTCTCTCACTTCACAAGCATTTCATCGCACTTTGATCTCTCCTCACTGCTCTTTTCTTCTTCTTCTTCTTCTTCTCTTTGTTGCTGCCTCCTGGCTTCTCTCTCCTCTCTCCCCCCCTCTTCATCTCTCTCTCTCTCTGTATTTGTGTGTGTGTCTCCATCAGTCGCTCACCCGTGACTAACCGAGGGGATGGATGTCAAGGACGTTGTGCTGCTTGTCTCCCACAGATAATCCCATTAAACTCAGGAATTTAATTATAGATTATCTCACACGCTCACACTCACACACACACACTCACACACACGCACACACACACAGGCATATATACATACATGCACATCCAGAAACGTGCACTCAGGTGTACAGTGCACCTGCCTCTGTCAATAAACACACATGAATACATTAAAATATGGGAACTGGTACACCAAGATAATAATCGCCATGCAGAGACATTTTATCATACACAGACATAACACACAAAGACATGAACACACACACACACTGGCTTCACCCTGTTGCCTTGTCAATGTGTATCAGTGTCACCCTCCGGTCGGCATTAACAACTTCAACAGTCTGTTTTTAGACCAGCAAGGACGCAGCTCAACATGAATTTGCAGTGAACAAAAGACGTAAAACAAATGCACAGAAGTGATCTGAAACACAGTTTAACTGCAACTGCCAAACAGGGTGAATGTGCAGGACTGTTTAGGCGCACTGACAAACACTTTCAGCACCCCGGATATGTTTTGTATAGTGTATGTTGTGTTTTGTGACACCTTAAGTTATGTAAGTTATAATTCATATAACATATGATTATATCAGTACAACTGTGAACCAAAGAGACGTGGCCACAGAAAAGTTCCTGAAGCCCATAACTGTAATTAATACTTGAACCAGCAGGTAACCATGGCAACAATACTTCTGTTTCACGCTATGTTACCAGTTAACTGAAACTGAGTTAATGGGTAAAAGTGACAAAACTAACAAAAACTAACAAAAACAAACAGAAGCCAGCTAACGTCCTCTGTTCTTGCCTGGTTCCAGACCTTTGAATTGATGCCCACATCTTTGGTCTGGGGGCCCATTGACAGTTTTTCCCCCAAAAATGGTTGATGCACCAGAGCTTAGTAGGAGAAATTAAGAATGGAGACGTCATTTTTCTATATAGATAGCAAGGTACCTACATCCTGAATAGCTCGCGTACAGAGTAAACAAAGGATAAATATGTTAATTATTGAGCTTCATAGGTGGTAATAGATATATAGATTCTACTTTAGATAGAGCCATGCTGCTTCTCCCATTTCTTCAGACTTTATGCTAAGCTAGGCTAACCACGCCCGACTGCAGCTCTGTACTTAACACACAAACACAAGATAGATATCAATCTTCTCATCTCGCTCTTGGAAAGACGGTAAATTAGCGTATTTCCAAAAATGTTGAACTATTCGTTGAAACTTCAGATTTGACATTTAGCCATGCGAGGATTGTTGATTTAGGATGCTGATTTTCATCTTGGCTTTTGCATTGTCAGCCACCGCGGCGCACACCTGGATCCATCAGGGGTTAACAGCCTTCCTCAAAGGTACATTAAGTATCAACGGCCATCATGGGACCAAACAACCTGACGAATCAAAATAAATCGATCATATGGCGGCATTAAAACACAGCACCTTTCCTGCTTTCAAAGGGATTTCTGCTGCTGCATTGTATTATTAAATACTCACACACACACACACACACACAGAGCATCATCATATCTGAGTGTGGTGGAGAAGGATGGATTATGTAACTGTATATACATCGACTGAACCCCACTGCAGCACCAGAGAGGAAGGCAGGGAGAGCCGGTCCTCCCTTCATCTATTTTTACCTCCTCTGTCGGGCGACGATCCTCTGCACCCCGTCTTTATCCCTTCATCACTCCCCTTCGTCCATCTCCTCCTTTTTAATTAACCCTCCTCTTCTCCTCCTCTTCCTCTCTCCATCTCCCTCTGAGTCATCTCCCCTCCCCCCTCTGTCACACATCTCACCCCCTCCTCCCCTCCTGTTTTCCTCTCCCTCGCTCTTGCTCAGCCTCTCCAGTATTTTCTCGGTAGCCGTGAAAGGCAGAACACACACACACAGGCGGCAGGTAAAGGAAGGAAATCCTCTCTTCCTCTTTTCATCCACTCAAGAGGTTTTGTGTTTTTACATCCATTTGTTTCTTTTTATTCTTTGATCTCATAGTGATCGGCTGAGAGGATGCAGAATGATGCTGCTTGTGTGAGTGTGTTTGTGTGTGAGATAGAGATGCTTCAGTTGTAGGTCTTACTGTATGTGTGTGTGTGTGTGTGTGTGTGTGTGTGTGTGTGATTTTTGCTTCATGCATTTTCTCTGATTCTTTAAAAAATGGCCGTCATGTTTGTGTGTGAAAAGAGACAGGAAAGCATACGTGTGTGTGTGTGCATATACAATCTATGTGTGTCTGTGTGTCAGTTTTAGGTGTTATTGTGTGTGTGTGTATGTGTGTGAATGTATTTTGCTTCATGGCTGTCAAATGTGTGTGTGTGTGTGTGTGTGTGTGTGTGTGTGTGTGTGTGAAAGAGGAAGGAAAGATATGTGTGTGTTTTGGCAGCAGGGATATTATATGTGTGTATGAGAGGATCCTGCAGTCAAGTGTGTGTGTGTGTGTGTGTTAGATGGTTGGGGGCATGTGTGTGTGTGTGTGTGTTAGACAGAGATGCAGTTTTAGGTGCTACTGTGTGTGTGTGTGTGTGTGTGTGTGTGTGTGTGTGTGTGTGTGTGTGTGTGTGAATTTGCTTCATGCATTTTCTCTGATTCTTTGGAAGAAGGACTGTGTGTTTGTGTGTATGTAATATTATGTGTATGTGTATGTGTGTGTGTGTGTGTGTGTGTGTGTGTTTGTGTAATTTCGTTGCATATCTTTTCTCTTGGATTTCTTGGAAAATGGCTGTCAAGTGTGGGTTTGTGTGTGTGTGTGTGTGTATTTGTGTGTGTTTGTTTAGGTGTATATTTTGGCTGCATGAATATTGTGTGTATCTGTATGTGTGTGTGTGTGTGTGTGTGTGTGTGTGTGTGTTTGTGTGACGGGACCATGCAGTCAATTATGGTCGAGTCCTTGGTACATCAAGTGTGTTAGATGATTGATGGCAGGCACAGGAGTATATATATGGGTGTGGGTGTGTGTGTGTGATTTCTTGGAACATGGCTGATATGATCGTGCAGTCAATTGTGGTCGAGTCCCTGGTACATCAAGTGTGTGTGTGTGTGTGTGTGTGTGTGTGTGTTTGATGGTTGATGTCTTTTAATACGGCAGGCTTGGGAATGTGTGTGTTTATGGGATTTTGTGTGTGTGAACCCTGAAAAGAAAGCATTCAGTACATGTGTGTGTTAGTGTGTGTTTTGGCAGCAGGAACATTGTGTGTGTGTGATCTTGCAGTCAATTACGGTCGAGTACATCAAGTGTGTGTGAGATCTTGATATCTAACATGGAAGGCGCAGAAATGTGTGTATTTATGTGTGTGTGTGTGTGTGTTGGATATCTGTGTGACGTGTGGGTGGACGTGAAGTGTGTGTGTGTGTGTGTGTGTGTGTGTGTGTGTGTGTGTGTATGTGTCAGGGTACTTGTGATAATTGCGAGTTGAAGCTACATGTGTGTATTATGTGTGTAAATGTTATTAGCATTACATATGTGTGAGACTGCTCCACTTCCTGTGTGTGTGTGTGTGTGTGAGTGTGTGTGTGTCTGCCATACGTGCAATGATCAGCCTTCTGTTCCCCCTTCTTCCTCTTCATCCTCCTCCTCCCTCTCTTCATCCCTCCATTTCTCCTCTTCTCCAGCCAAACGGGGTCATTTAATTATTTATCTCTCTCTCTCTCCTCCCTTTGTCTCTCTATCTCTCTCGCCCTGCCTCGTTTCCACTCACTCTCCATTTCGTCCTCCGTCCTCTCTTTCTCTTTCCATATATTTTTATTTAATCTTGCAACACTCATTCCTCCCTTCCGTCTTTTTCTTTTTACTCTTCTCTGTCTCTCCTAGCCATTTCCTATGTCTCTCTCCCTTTCTCACCACATATGTTTACCATATTTACTGGGTGTGAAAGAAAGAATTCCCAATTAATTGCAATCTTCACTTTGCATCTTACGTTGTACATGCAGGTGACTTGTTGTAATTGCAGTGCAAAAGTTTTTTTAATTAAAGGTACAAAAACATGTGAGGAGAGAAATTATCTACGACTCCAAAGGTGCTAATTTCTGGTCATGGTCTTCATCGAACTGACAGAAAACACATTACTCCTCGGAAGTTAAGTTGAAATAATTTAAACTGATGGTCGTAACTTATAGTATCATTAAATTATCCAGAAATTTACAGTGTGAGAGAACCATCGGCTGCTCGCACTTTTGTGGTCTACAATTTCATAACTTTATTAGTTATTTATTAGTGAGAAATGTGTCTGCAATTCAGCCAATGATTTGCACTTTAAGCAAGTTTTTATCCCAAAAGAAAACTACTGGGTTGCTTACTTGAAGATGAAAAAGAAATTCCCAGAGCAAATTCTGAGAAGCGCTTTCATACACGTCATTTGAAGGAGTACTCCGCTCAGTTTGCAGGAGATATTGGTCAAAATGTGTGAAGCAGTGGCCGAGATATCCTGACTTGTATTCTGCTCCGCACACAGGGTCCTACACTTCCCACAATGCAACTCGCTGCATATTTTGTTTGCCCCTTTCTCTAAATGGTACGTAAGACTTTGTGCTTACAGTCAAAGCTCCCCTTCAGAGACACAGCAAACATTATACAACCGTTTCCAGAGTCTGAGTAATGCTGAACACTCGTAATAACAGTCTCCTAATGATAAGATCTTGAAATGTAAAATTGCTGGAGTGCCCCTTTAATCCTCAAGAATCGAACTGAATCGAATCAGGAGATCAGAGATTCAGCATTTCCATCCATCTTTCTTTATCCACGACTCTTTTCCGCCTGTTCCACCTCTCTTCTCTCTTTCTTTGCAGATGATTTTCTATTTCCTCTCCTCTCTATCGTTCTTCATCTATCTGCATTTGTCTCTCTCTCTGCCTCTCCCCTTCCTCCCCTTCCCTCCACCCTCCCACCCCTTATCTTTCCTCTCCATCTCCCCGTGCAGAGATACCGTACATGTAAAGATGATGTATATGGTGTCCTCTCTGTTTTCTCCTCGCGTGCCTTCATCCCTCTCTCCCTCATTCACTCTCTGCCTGGCTCGCCCACTCACGTATTTTTTTTTCAGTGCTGGTATATTTTCTGCTGAGCACTGCAGTCTCTGGTAGGTGTGGTGTGGTGCGTTCATGGGTGTCCTCCCTCTCTGCTGCTGCTGCTGCTGCTGTAGAGCTTACGTAACTCACAGCAACGTGCACAAACAGCACCGGGGCGAGAGACACTGACAGAGATGGAGAGAGGGATGGAGATGAGATAAACTCACTGAGGTGGTGACAGATTGGGAAGGACGAACATGTGTTTATGGATATGAGACGAGTGACAGCAGCAAATATTGAGAAACATCCTGCTGGTGTCATGCATGCATGAGTACAGTAAGAAGTATTCAGGCCCTCTACTTAAGTAAAAGTACTAATACCATACAGTGAAAATACTCTGGACATGATGGGTATAAATAATTTAAATAAAAGTAACTAGTAACTAATTCCACCACTGCAAATAGTGGAAATATAAATTATTTATTGCTCCACAGCATGAAAGTGGCACATGATGAAATTTTGTTTTCATGGACGTACAAAAACTAGATTCTGTTACTTGTATATTGAAACCTGGATACTGTGGGGAGGAAATAAGATGTTTTTCACACTAATCTCAAGTGGATGTTTTCAAGAGACAATTTAGCCTCAGGAAATGTTTGGAATATGATTACATTCATGAAAGTACCTCATGTAATTATATTAGTTTGAAGTTTAGGGACATCCTCTTTTTTCACCGATATAAAAGCTTGAATTTTTCCGGACCTTTGTGAGCTCAAAGACACTCTCTCTTTGTATGAATGTACAATTTATTATACAGTTGTTAGTTATGTTACAAACCTTTTGGTGGAGGGCCTCACGTGTCTCTGTGCTGACTGCGGATTCAGAGAAGATAGAAATGGAAAATACTGAGAACAAATATGAAAACATGCAGCCTGCCTGTAACACACGTCAGTCTCATGAACATCCCGTCCTTAAACTGTAATATATTCTGAATTAAACAATACTTTTGTAATCAACCACCAACACAAACACTATAAGAACCAAAAAAAGTATATTTTTAGCCTCACAGTTACAGTTACATTTTGTACAGACATTCAAGATGTCAAATTGTCCAATACTTCCAAGACTAAAATGTAATTGGAGTAGGAATACTGTATGTAACTTTGTCAACACTGTCAAAATGCCTGCTTTGATGCTTTGAGGATGTGATCACAAACAAGAAGAAAGATCTGCAGAATTTCTGATGTAAAACTGTTGGCAGGCGTCCTGTACACTGCTGCTCCACCCTCAGGAGGAACTGTTTGGAGAGCTGCAGCACTCTAGGGTGGGGCTTCAAAACAGCGAGAAAAAAGAGAGAGAAAAAAAACCCATAACGTGAATATAGGCCAGTAGAGAAAATCACCCACGCATCAATCCCCTTGACTCTGTGAGTGTGGAAGTTTCTGTATGCTGGCGGCGAGTCAGGCACCTTATCTGCTCTTTCTTATGCTGAGCAGCAGTTAAACATTTTGCTGACGCTTTTATCCCCTGTGACTTACAATGAGTGTGAGAACTGAATAAGCATAAACGCGTAGGTCGTCAACGCTGTAATCGACCAACAGTGAGGGGAACAAGGTTCAGAGCTGCTGTGAAACTGGATGGAAATGTTCCCGAGCTGCTCGGAAGGGTCACGTACGATAGAGGAGTGCTGAGCAAAGGAGGACAGGAAAAAAAGACAGGAGGAGTGATGTGATTTTGCAGCAGGTTAAAAGCAACACTCGGGGGATTTAGAGGAGGAGGCGAAAGGTGACAAGGAGACGAGCAAAATAAAGAAATGTGTAGCGTTTAATGTCTTCAGGAAGGTTTTACATAAACAGACTGAGTCAGATAAACAACAGATGGAAATTATGGGACAATTATAGAACATATATAAAGAAAGAGAGACCTGCTGCCATTCAAAAAAGTATTTCAGTGGTTTCAGATGGTCTGAATGCTGTTTTAATATGCATAAATATGCACTTCTCTGTGTTGTTAGTCAGGTTACAGTGTTGCACTGACCACAAACATCTAAGAGACAGAAAAAAAGCAAGAAAGAGCCAGAAAGATTACATAAGAGAAAAATGTGGCACAAGACTAATACACAAGATATTTACATAAGACCACTGTAGATTGACTCAATGAGGATTTAAATGGGTTGAACGTATGTAGCAACAAAAGGAAATGAAGGAAAGTTAGAAGAGAAGACAATAATTGAAATGTGTGATGTGAAAATAGCACATCATCATCACCTCTGCAGAAATGAACAATAAAGAATATCTTAGTCATTGAAGAACACAGAGACAGTGCAGCGTCAGCTGCGATGTAGATGCTTCTGTTTGTATAAATCTGTATTGTTACGAAGTTAAAACTGGTGTATTGAGACGTGACAAAACAGTAAAAACTTAAAAGCTACTTTAATCAGTGATACTTGTAGTTCAAAGGGAATAATACCATAATAAATAAATATTACCATAAGAAGCTTCAGTCCGTTCAGAAACACTGTATGAAATAAAACAAACCTATAGGTGTAGAAATAAATGGAACTTAAATAGGTTAAACAAAAACTTGTGGTTTTAGTGCCGAAACCTAAAAAACCTTAACCAGAGTGTCGTCAGTTATTCTTCGACAGAGACAAATGATGTCGTCAAGTCAGTAGTCAGCGAGGACAAATTCAATTTGGAGGACTTGTCGGTTAGTTCCTCTGTGTCCTGTAGTCCTTTCCACAACGCTCTCCTCTCTACTGTGGCATCAATTACAGAGGTGACGTCAGATGCTGGCTCACTGGCACACCTTAATGGAACTGAGCCATCATTAATGTAATTATTTACACCTGCACTTCTTGCTGATAACTTAAAATGTCTGCCGTGAGGACGCTCTAAATCATTGTACCCTCTAAAATGCAATTTAGATTTGACTTCAAACGGTACAGTATCTGGCTCCCTGTTGGCAACACGGTAGAGTTTTGCATTGATGAATGCACACTAAAGAGGGGCTGACACACCCTCCACTCTGGATCTCTGTCTCTCTGTCAGTGTATTTGAAAGGATAGCCTCAGTACAGTGACATGCTTCTGCAGGCCAGCAGCGAGCCAGATTTAGCTCCTCGCAGATCGATAAAGTATTCATACAATACGGAGACGAGGACGGCATAAAAGGCCTTTTTTGACATATCGTTGCAGTGCTGCGTGCCCGGAATATCAATGAGGAGAAAGAGGGAAAACACCCACCACAGAGGAAATTAGTATGGATGTTAGAGAAATGACAACGCTAACGGAGCTCCTAATGTTTCGGAGTTTAGGTTCCGGGTACGTCAACGATGTCGTGGTGGAATGCAAGAATGAAACAGAATCAATAACTGTTTAATCTTGTGATGTGGAGCAGTTCAGTCTCTCACAACATGACAATCATTCATGTGAATAATTAAACTGAGAGAGGACTGTACAGTGCAAGGAGTTTGTCTTGGACAGCAAAGCAACAAACGTCTGCTCTTTAATTTAAATCCATATCTGAGATCACATCTGACCTGAATATGTCTTCACGTCTCTCTTGGAGCAGCACTGGGTTGCGCCAGTTATTTATAAATAATGTTTGAGTTGTAAAATCCCTCCCTAAATTCTTAATAACCACCAGTTAGTTTCATACTAGCAATACGTCGTAATGTGTAAATCGATTGCCAGGAAACATCTATGTAAACAGGAAGTCACTGTATCATCACAAGCTGAAACAGAACATATGTGCTCATATATGCGTACATGGAGGAATGTGTTTCAGATGTCGCAGTATTCATGCAGGTTATATCTGACCATGCTAACCTAGCCGACAGTCACTTAGTCCGATGTAACGTAACATTTTAGAATTCATAAGAACGAGGTTTTGTCATTTTTTGTGAAAAGTAATTTAAAATCTGTCCAGTTTACTTGTAATTAAATAGCATGATGGTCAAGTAAATATGTCAGCTCACGTTGACATTGGTATGGTGACACGTGTCCAAACAAGTAAGAACTAGTTTGTGTCGTGCAACTCACTTTACATTATGATTAAGCTAAATTTGAATTTAGGAACAGCTGTGTCGTCACATCTCCAAACCACTTCAGTTTAGTTTAGTTTAGGAATTCAACTGGTAAAGACAGTGAATGTGTTAACTGGTCATAGAAAGTTGGAAACTGCTGAAATTAGATTTTCCAATTCAGTCCAAGCACATGAACATGTAGTTTATGTTAGCATGCAAAATATCACATTTTAGCATTGAAAAACATTTTTTTCAAGACCAAAAGGCGAACAGTCAACTAAAAAAACAGATTTTTAGCAACAACATGTGTAAAGGTGACATAACATCCAGTAAATGTGGCTTCTTGGTGGGTGATTTTCTAACCTACATAGACGAATGCTCTGGTGGTTGAGCTGTTGTTGAAAGAGATGCATCTTTCCTGCATTAGCGCTGCAGGATTTTCCGAGCTGTCTCTCCTGGGAGCGAAGAAGCAACAGCAGTAAACAGCAGCGGTAGAAAGAAGAACCTACAACGATTGTGAAAGCAGTACCAGGGTCAAATTTACCCCCTACACCTCTCGTCTTGTTTTCTTCTCCTTTATTTAACCAGGTGAAAGTGTTTTAAAGAGAGACCTGGCAGAGAGAATATTCGGTTAAGGTGTTTGTACAGCACAGGTATTTAAATGTTGCTCAGTGCAACTGAAACTTAAACCATAACTAAAAGTTTGGACTATACATAGAAGTTGGGAGTACTGATCTAGAGATCATTGGCAGTGCCGGGCAAGCTCATGTGTGAAGCACATTTTCTACAGAACACATTTCAGAGTGTTTCATGAACACAAAGCTGCTCCAGATTCTGCAGAAAAGACAAGCTGTAACAGTCTCAGACTTGGGTTTGTAGCAACAGTCCTGTGTCCTCTTTAGCAGAATAACTGACCTGGTAGCTGATCATTCAGGGCACAAACAGCTGCTAAATGCTTAGAGTTATAAGGAAACAGCAGAGTGACAGTTTAGCTGGCCATAATACAGTATATTTCTTGTTAAATCAGGGTGTGACATAACAGCAGGCTTTAGCTGATAGGAGAAGCAGAGGAGGGATGTTTTATTGGTTTCTGGTGCATCATGTGAAGATATGTTTCACTTTCCCTTGAAAGAAAAGTAACAGTACATTTCTAATGCAAAGAAAATGAGTTAGTAGTGAATCAGTGAATAAAGAAGTAACTGCAGGAGGATCCACCATGAGAGACCCAAGGTGGACCTGTTGGTCACGCAACCACTTGGGTCACTTAAGGTGCTCGCTGCATCTATCGCAATGTTACCTTTGTTCTGACCGGGTAACGGCTGCAACTTCAGATGTCACGAAGTAGAAAAAACTCAAAAGCACTTAAGTAAAATGACAGATTACACAAACTACGCTAAAGAACGTGTTAAGACTGGCAGCCGTAGCAAGCAAATGGAAAAAGTCATTTTCTTGTGACTTTGAAGATGTAAAGAAGCAAAATTGCAGAATTCTCAAATATTTTACTGTCTTTCGTTTTATGTCAAAATTACTTACATCTAATTAGCGTTGGCTAGAAAACCTGAAGTAACGCAGGTGATAATGTCGAACGTATAACTTGGGCAGAGAGAGAATTAGATGTATATCATAAAAATAGCCATACAAAAGCTCGACCAATGGCCGTTTCCAGTCTGGATGAAAGCAGTGGCAAACAGACGCATCATTTACTCCTTTTGCTGAAGACGTTTACTGCAACCTGCTTCCAGAAACAGCAAAGTAACTGCAGTGTGTGTGTGTGTGAGACAACCCGGCCCTCTGTGGTGAGCTTTGATTTTCACAGTGAATCTGCAGTGATGTTGTTTCTCGTCTCCCCTGACAGGTTGTTCTGTGTGTTTGCATGAAGATTTATCTCTCCGTTATTCTTTCTCCCTCTTTTTCAATTCCTTCTGAAGCCGACAAAACCAGCATAACTGTCAAGAATGAACCATATTTCCAACAGGATGAACAACACATGTTCCAGGGTAAAGCAGTCAGCAGCCTCTTTTCCTCTCTGTGTCTCGCAGGATGTCGATCGTCAGCATCGTTGCCAGGGAGATCTTGGACTCCCGGGGAAACCCCACTGTGGAAGTGGACCTTCGCACAGAGAAAGGTGACCGCCGACGAGCCCGTCTGCAAATATCAGAGGAAAAAAAATAACATAACGTTCTTCATGAGGATGTCTGCTCACATTCATTATGTCAGAAATTTGCCAAAAAGCGTTAAGAAAGCTTGGCGACGCTACAGCGTCTCTGCTGTAACCATAAATTGTTTCTGACATCTACGACCTTCATTTGACCTCTGTCCAGATCAATCAGTTCTCCGTTAAGGGAGGATTGGGGCTTAGAGTCCTCTTGTAGGTTCACTGTATAAACATGCTTTCATAACCCCACTGAGATCATTTTACTGGTGACTGATGTAAAAACTAGATTAAAGTCAGAGTTCTCCATTAATACTTAATTAGCCCTGATCCAGAAGTGTCGTATCAGGATTCAGGAAACCATTTCAGGCGCTCAGGCGTTCATAAAGTTTGTTTTACGGGAAGAATAATGAAGATACAAACTCACCGGGTGGGAGGCAATCTTCTTACAGAGTTTTAAGGTGAAGAAGAAAACTACATGAGGCGCGTGTAGTGACAGAAAACAAGAGTCCAACAGAGAGGCATCTTGCATTAAATCCCATTTAAAAGACGGCAGTCTTAATCATCTTTTATCTGTCAGAAATAAAGTGCTGGATATCCCAAAACCTTCTCCAGCTAAACGAAAACACATTGGAAATAAGTTCATGCCTCTTTTACTGAAACATCTTGGGTCCCTGTCCTGCAGCCAGACACCTGGCGTGATGTTTGATAATTGACGGTGACCTTGTTGATGCGCTAATTGACAATTGCGATAATTGAAAAGATAGTTGACGACAAACCTTCTTTACGTACAGTAGCCAGTTGCTGGGTGAAAATCAATACACCGGGTGTGTGTTCATGAAAATGCTTTCACCTCTATGGCTGGATTCCTTGATCTTGTGTGTAACTTCAACAGAAATAAACAACACTGTTGTTAAGTAAGTAGCAGTAAGTAAATAAGTACGATTTTAAAGTGGAGAGTCACAGTTTTAGGTGTTTCATCTGTCTGAATCATCAGAACATACTGTACTGCACAGTTTTCCAGAATCTTTTGGCAGGTTGAGCAGCAGGTCGCCTCCTCTCCTCTTCCTCTGTTTTAACCTTCAGATGCTGCTGAGTCAGGTGTGACCGTGTTGCTTGTTTTCCTGTAGGACTTAACTCGGCCATGCAAGTGTTTGCAAACACTTTTAGTCAGTTGTAGCTTTGCTTCATCTTTGTCTTCATCTTCTTGAATTTCTGCCCAAAGACCATCATCGTTCACAGTGATTCTACTACTTTGACTATCTTTGCTCATAAACACACAAGGTGAATGTAGTTGTTGTTGCCATGTCTGGATTTGCATGTGTGAAGAATTAATTGAAAAATGTTGGCAGTCAATAATCTGTTTGCTGAGTGGGTTTAGCCATGAAAGCACTAAAAGAAGTTCAGTTTTAACGTCACACACGACTAAACGTAACAATCCTGGAGTCAGTACAGCGATATAAAAAACATCTCACACAGCTACTACGATAGATTTGTACACGGGTGGACCACTCCCAAAAGGGAGGGTGGGTGTTAAAGTTCTGCCCACTGAGGTTTAATTCAAACGATGAAAAGAAAAAAGTCTGTAGAGTTAAAACTAGGAAGTGGATATTGGCTTCCTCCTCTCCTCTTCCTCCACTCGCATTTAAAGCCTGCATTTCCTCCAGGTCTGTTCAGGGCTGCGGTGCCCAGCGGTGCATCCACAGGGATCTACGAGGCTCTGGAGCTCCGAGATGGAGACAAGAGCCGCTACAAGGGCAAAGGTACGGGGACAGATCAGCTATGTCTGCATGCGTGTTTACACTCTTCAGGAAGTTAAAGCTGCATTGTGTGATTTTTAAAGGGGACAGAACGACTCCCTGATTCAGCCTTCTACTAGCGAGCATCTGTTCCACTAGCTTCTGTAACTCATTGTATTTTCTCATAGTGGGTTTTCTTCAAAGTGTCTTTTTGAAAAGCTAAAACATGTCATCACCATGTCATGCTATCAATAAAATACATCAACAGACACATCAACTACAGCTCCCATGATGCTTCAGCAGCTGGTTGAGGGATGTACTGTTGAATGCTAATTAAGTATTAGTTGTTTTTTCTTCATTAAAATCATTAAAATGTCAGTTTAGTTTGACTTTTACTGTCTGATACACTCATCATATCGTAGAATATGCAAATATATTGTGGAAACATACTTCTGTTTGTTGTTTTTCTGTTTAATTAAACTTTCACTGGTCAGCAGCCTACAGTAGTAAAAACCTGTTGCTAACGTAGCTACAAGAGATAGCTCTAGCTTATCAAGTTGTTGTGGCTAGCATGTTAGCCAACAGTTTCCCTTTTCTGACTCACTTACCTTCGTTTGTCTTCTCTCCCAGGTGTTTTGAAGGCAGTCGGGCACATCAACGATACCTTGGGTCCCGCCCTTCTAGCCTCTGTAAGTCACCAAAACTTTCATACAGCCCTATATTCATCAAAAATCATCGTTAAAGATACCACGTCTGGTATCCTCTGTAAGTCCTCAAAGAGGGAATTGGGTACAGAGTTGTTCTTGTTAAAGGAATAACTTTTTCAGGTTGTAGCTGCAGGTTGTGCCCTCCCAGTCAACTAAAAGGGATTATTTACGCTTTGTTGAGAGCTGAATGTAAAAAGTAAGTGACTTGAAAGCAGTTGAAATTGATATTTGATATAATGGGATAGAAACCTGCGTGTGACATCAAGGATGTTGTGTTCATGCGTCTCCGCAGTCTAAAGTCAGACTGGATCAGTTGTATCAGTCAGTGAGGCGGAAAATGTCCAGTTTGGACATTAAAGGACGACTTTGTACAGCAGGGGACACTGAGCTGAGTCGATCGATGTGCAGATGAGTATCACATCTGGACGGACAGACAGGAAGCTGTGAGAATAAGATAAAGTCAACTATCAGTAACGGTGGAGTGAGTGTGTGTGTGTGTGTGTGTGTGTGTAGATGACGATAATGTGTCTGTGAGTGAGTGAGAGGAAAAGTGAATGAGGTGTGTGTGTTTGTGTGTGCGTGGGTTTAATAGTATTATTCAGATATCTGCAGCAGTGCAGTATGGGTAATTTCCTCCAGCAGCAGATGTTTAGCCGGGAAATTAATCTTGGTGATCAGTCGGGCGGGAAAAAACAGCCCGAACGGCTCCGAGCTCCTGAACGTCACATCAGAGAGATGGAATCTGTGTGTGTGTGTGTCATAATGATGATAATAACACTAAGAACTTTATTTATAAAGAACTTCTATGAAGACTGTAGTAAGTTTGGTCTACAAGACAGAATCACCCGACGTCCTCTGGAAAAATGCAAATAACTATTGTTGCAATGAACATTATTGACTAGAATAAAGTGACTGTACGTATATTTAACTAACACAAAAACGTGGATTTAGTGTGCAGGTACTTGTCATGTTTAATATGATTGAATTTCATAGAATAATCACGTGTAATGCTGTAACTTTTCTTACTCCTGGTACGAAAGTCATGTCTGTTATTTGTATGATATGTACAATTCAGACGTGGACTGAGGAGCCACTCTGCTCTGATCCTGACATTAATCAACAAAACTGAAGGAAAATGTATCCTAACAGATTTCTGGGGAAAGCTGTTAAAAAAGGGAATAAACTATACGTCCGTGTCCGTATTATTACAGCGTGTTTCTGCATCTGTGTGTGTCTGCAGGGCATCAGCGTGGTGGAGCAGGAGCAGCTGGACAACATGATGATCGAGATGGACGGCACAGAAAACAAATGTGAGTCAAAACAAGACGGGGGGGGGGGGGGAGTCGTGATGACTAACACCACATCATCAGAGCTTAGCAGCCAGCTGGAAATCTCTCATGTGAAGTCACACACATTTTAAAAAGTGTCTTTACCAAACGCACGTTTGTCACTAAGTGGCAACAAGAGGCATAAATACAAACTGGAACAAGACAGAGAAAATAGGCTTTGACAAACTCCTTAATAAATAAATGCTCCGCTCATTCATTTTCATGCTAACTAATCATTTCAGGCAGAAAGGTAAACAGCAGTGAAAGTAATGCTGTTGGGAGAAATTAATTTCAGCCGGCGCAGAAAACCTGTCAGACTAAAGTGGAGCTGAATGTGTTGAGAAGAGATTTTAGTTTTTCTGTCCATGTAGAAATAAACTCAATTATATCCAGATTCACAAAGACAGCAAGAGGTATCAGCATTACAAGTTCACCAAGAAGACATTTTTATTTCATTTTTTCATGTTGGTGACACACGCACTGATTTTAGTGGGTAAGGACTTAAATATATTTAATGATGTCATTTAGGTGACTAAAGTCCATGGTAACACGTTCAGCCTGTTATAACTCTTACAGCTCCTACAACATGTGTCACTGCTATAAAAATGCTAAAACTCAACATGACATTATAAGGAAAGTTCAATTAAACTGCGATTGAAATTAAGAGAAAGAATACATTTTAAAAAATGGCACTAAAAGTCCAACATTTTACGGGTTATTGACTGAGCACCAAAGGTAAAGTTAACATAATCAATGTCCAACAGCTCAGTTTGGGGCCAACGCCATCCTGGGAGTGTCTCTAGCCATCTGTAAGGCCGGCGCAGCAGAGAAAGACGTCCCCCTGTACCGCCACATAGCCGACCTGGCCGGAAACACAGAGCTGGTGCTGCCGGTTCCTGTAAGTCACAAACTCACTGCATAACAGGAAGTGTAAACGTAACACCTGCACACTGACTGTAATCCACACTTTTTGACTTTAACATTAGGCTGCTAAAACATCTTCTGTCCTCTCCTCGTTTCCTCGTCAGGCCTTTAATGTGATAAATGGAGGTTCCCATGCAGGTAACAAACTGGCCATGCAGGAATTCATGGTTCTTCCTGTTGGAGCCGAATCTTTCAAGTAAGAATTCATCTCCAAAACAATTAAAAAAACATGAAGTATTTGTATTTTTCCTTTTGTTTCCTCTCATAGAAGATTGTCATTATAACATAAGGCTACAAACACCAACCGTTACCATTCTTTTTTCCTTCATCGTCCTCCTTCAGGGAGGCGTTGAGGATAGGATCGGAGCTGTACCACACACTGAAGGGGGTGATCCAGGAGAAATACGGCCAGGATGCCACCAATGTGGGAGACGAGGGAGGATTTGCTCCCAACATCCTGGAGAACAGTGAGGGTGAGGGAGAGGAATCCTCTACCACTGTTAAATATCACTAGTGATGTTCTGTGTTTACACTTTGTTGTGTGATGAACGATGTCTCGTCCTCTTCAGTCCTCCTCGTCTTCCTCGGGCAGTCTGTGGCGAGGATTAGTGCATAGCTCTGGAAAAGCAGCTTTCATTATGAGGGATTGCCAATAAAATCTGACAGTTATTGCTGAACTGAAGTGTTTACTTTTCTTAAGTGTGAAATACATCAGCATTAGTTTGCATTATGAAATCAGTATTTGTGAAGTCTCAGAAACATTGTGCTTTGCTGCTGAAGCTTTGATTGATGCTCCCTCCTCCCCGCCTCCTCCTCCCTCCTCAGCTCTGGACCTGCTGCAGACGGCCATAGAGAAGGCCGGCTTCACGGAGAAGGTGGTGGTCGGGATGGATGTGGCCGCCTCAGAGTTTTACCGCGAGGGGAAATACGACCTGGACTTCAAGTCCCCACCAGATTCAGAGAGACACATCTCTGGAGAAGAGCTGGCTGACATCTACCAGGGCTTCGTCAACAACTACCCAGGTGGACATTCGTTGTTTTGTTGTTTTTGTCTTCAGCCAGAGACAAAATATCTTTTATTAACTTCTCACCCGACCCCCCTCCCTCCCAGTGGTGTCCATCGAGGACCCGTTCGACCAGGACGACTGGGAAGCCTGGTCCCGTCTGACGGCCCAGGTGGGGATCCAGGTTGTGGGGGACGACCTGACGGTGACCAACCCTAAGAGGATAGAGAAAGCTGCTGAGGAGCGAGCCTGCAACTGCCTGCTGCTCAAAGTCAACCAGATCGGCTCCGTCACTGAGGCCATACAGGCGTACGTCCGCTTTACAAGATGTTTACATTAAGTGTGTTAAATATTCACACGATACATGTCCCTCCAGGTGGATTTCATACTGTAAATTATGTATATTACCAGCAGCTGCCTGGACATTAATGAAAGCTGATTTTTATAATCAAATCAAATAATCTTTTAAAGTGAAACATTCTTCTTACAAATTACAAAACTGAGTCAAACGCACCTTTGCTCAATTCAGCTGCTACAGCCCGGCTTGTTCCGGTACGGCTAGTAGCTTATGGTGGCTAATGTTAGCAAACTGAGGTTATTGAGTCATGACTGCTCCTTTTTTTGGTGTGTTACATTATGTTTTATCATGTCAGATAAATATTTCAGTAGTTTAACCTCAAAAGTAGAACAAAAAGTAAACAGTGTACCTCAGCAGGAGACGTGTTTGTTGTTTTCTGCATGTCGTCCTGTTCTTGTCGCTTTCGTGTCTTTAAAACGACTAAAACAACATCATTACTGCTGTACTTTACAACAGTGAGTTTCCGTCAAAATTTAACACAAATTTTAAACAAATTACTTGAAAATCTGGAAAAGAAAAATGCTGATTAATGTGCATTTCCATCCACTGCTGTTATGAGATAATTAGGAGTTGGTTCATTGAGATAAATTAGGTGCCATTAAACCATCGCATAAGAAGAGGGCACAATGGGATGAGGATGAGGAATATAACTAATGTATTAACCTGAGGAAGGCTCCACACTTGTCTCTCCATATATGTCATGATTTATTCTCTAAGTCTGTTTCCGTTCACTTTGTCAGGACTTTTTATGCACAAAATTGAAAATGTGCATAAAAACAGGTGGATGGAAACTCACTTCGTGGCTGCTGGTCAGTATTACATCTACCTAGTTACACAGGAGACTGACATGAAGCCGCTTAATGAAAGAGGTCAAATACATTATTAAAATGATAAATCTGCCTTATTAGGAGGCGACTCTTCACTGTCAGTCCAATACGTCGTGAACACATGCCACACACACTGGTACTCGGAAGCACAAAGAAACTAATATGGCCGCCTCGGGCAGGCCAGTGAACTTGGACTGGCCAAAGAAGGTCATCCATCTTGGCTGAGACGACAGAGAGGCCAACAGGGAGACACAGAGAGACCCAGCTGCCCTGCTATCAGTCACACATGTGGAAACACACACACACACACACACACACACACACAGGCTGTCGTCAGTCCCATCACTCGTTACCTGTCAGCCATGTTGACCTTGTGCCAGAGACGAGCAGCGGCAGACAGACCTGTACAGAAGATAAATGAAGGGCAGGAAGTGACAGGAGGTTTTTAGTATGAAGATTAGCTGCCACTCAAACGTACTGATGCCGCTGACTGTCGACTGTAGTGCACACGGATCTTACATTTGTTGATATCTTTGTGGAGAGAGTGGGTACTCTCAGTCCTGATTGTGTGTGTCATCAATCTCAGACTTAACCAAACGTCACTCAGGGTTATGAGGCCATCAGTCATGACAGCGTAGCTGGATTATAGCAGGAGGGGGGGGAGGGGGGGGGCACGAAGGATGAAATGATAGAAACGGGGCCCACGACAGTAAAGGTGATGTATTGTGTCCGTCACATGAAAAGCTTCCTGCGATGCTTATCTGGTATATTGTGCTAATAGCTCAGCAGGCTTGGGGAGGGGTGGGAGGATAGCGCCAAATGGGGGCCTGTTCATTTTTTAAGTTTGACCCCAGGAGCCAAAGGCATCTTCATGTGTCGGACGAGCTGCAGTTACAAGTGAAGTTATTTCGAGCAAACAGACGGATCCTGTTATTCATCTACAATACAGAGTTTTGCAGTATGGAATCACTGCGTGGAGCAGTTCAGAGCTCGACTGCTGCATATCAGCTCAAAGATCGTGGGTCAATCGGCGTGTTTTATTTGAAGAATATCAGCGTTTGACTCTTTGGTTCTGTCACATCCGAGTTTGGGTTCTCAGTCGGCCTCAGTGTTCCTGTGTAGACTGAGCTCTGAATGTAAATGTGAGCGATTAAACTGATTTCTCTGCAGCTTGTTCATAATGTCTGATGTAATATATGTTTGTAGTATTGTTTTGCTGTTAGGACAAATCGTTGTGTATGTGAACGTGTAGCGTATTCTAATAATAACAGCTTTATGCTGCGGACATCAGTGTTTGTTCTGTGAAAAGAGAATTTATAAATAAAACAGTGTTTTCTCTTTGTGTCTGTCTCTCAGGTGTAAACTGGCTCAGGCGAATGGTTGGGGTGTGATGGTCAGCCATCGTTCAGGAGAGACAGAGGACACCTTCATCGCTGACCTGGTGGTGGGACTCTGCACTGGACAGGTACACACACACACACACACACACACACACACACACACTTTGAGGACATCATACTGACCTACGTTCGCCTGGAGGCTTTCCTGAACCCTAACTGTAACTACTAACTGTATAATGTATGCAAGCTTTAAAGCTGAGCTTCAGACCAACATTAAAGACAATGCCATACCAAAGTGTCTTTTGGGTCATCATGCTTGTTGTCTCTCTCTGTTGCAGATTAAGACTGGCGCCCCCTGCAGATCTGAGAGGCTGGCCAAGTACAACCAGCTCATGAGGTCAGTGTGCCACACACATAATCTCTCAACTCTCCTGTAACGCACACAAACGCACGTCAAACGTTAATACACATAATTGCAACTGGAAACTTGCTATTGCTGCTTCATATTCGGTTTCATACAGTCTCTGTGTCTCCATTTGGCTCCAAATCTGGCAGCAGCTCTGTAACACGCCTCCTCAGGTGCCCGCTCCGTCTTAGCGCTTAGCATCACAGAGCTAATTGACGTGACAGGCGACAGCAGCGCCGGTGTCACCCCATGTGTCCGAGCCAGTCAGCAGCAGGAGCAGGGGGGAAGAGGAGGGAGGAAGAGGAGGGAGGAGGTGGGATCGGCTCAGCGTTGTAATCCCATCGGACTGCTGAGGAGACGCAGGAGAGGTGGAGGGGGGAGAGACTTACAGGAGCATTAACCAGCGATAAACGCTAATCAGTGCAGTGAAGCATGCACACACACATGTGCTCAGACACACCGGAGAGAAATTAGTTATTTATCCTGGAGCAAGTTGTCATACAGTGGCAGCTATGGAGGCCGAGACATCCAGCTTTTACTTCCTTGTTTCCTATTCATTGTTTTTATTATCCTGGTGAAATCATGTCACAATGAAAAGCAAGACATTAAGTTATTAAAACAAAAGGCAGAATAATAAGTACATACATTAGCAAATACAAATAACAGCGTGTGTTGTATTTCACTTTGTGTCTGTGTTTTCATTTAGGCATTTAAAATCTTCCATAACACACACCGTCCTGCTGCCGCAAATACTCACTAGAGCACCAAATGTGTATCAATCCGCCGCTGAAAATAGATCCAACAAAAGCACAATTTCCTCCTGTTTGGGCGCTAAACACGACACTGACCAGCTGAAATTACTGAACCTTTTTTTTTTTAAAGTGAAATGATATATATGTGAGGTGCTTTTAAAGATTTATGTCAGTGCTAACACATTGTTTGTTTTGTTGACAGTAAGAACGACAGAACAACACCAGCCTCAAATTCTTTTTTAGCAGTTAGTAGTTTGTTGTAGTAAGAGAGCTCACATCCTGTCCTGACGATTAACTCTTCTCTGTTCTAGACTTTTCATCTGTTCATATATAAATGTTTTTTTTTTTTTTTTTTTACAGCTTTTAATAGTTTCTCTCTACTCTCTTCTTCTCTTCTCTGCAGGATCGAGGAGGAGCTGGGCGACCAGGCTCGCTTTGCAGGCCATAACTTCAGGAACCCCAGCGCCCTGTGAAACTGACAGACAGACGAATGACTCACACAGACACACACACACACACACAAACTGACAGACACAACAAACATGGAAGCCATGTACGATGAAAGATCTCACAGATTCACAAAAAACAAGCAGAAGAGCCAAGCCAAAATAAATAAATAAATAAATAATTTATGCACTGGACTTATAAGTAGGGAGGTGATGCTGTATGCACACACACACGCACTCACACGCACATGCAACACGCGCTCACGCACATGCAGGGGAATACCATACAAATATTAAATTTATAAGCCAGACATGCACTGTTAATGTAGTTTCAAAGGAATAGTTCATGTACAGCCGGAGGACAGACCTGCAAATATAAAGATTATTGTTGTAAAAACAGAGAGATGAATAAGTAGAGATATTATAGAATAATGTAGACTGAAGCACGCGACCGAAAGAGACGAAAAAAAGAAAACTTTCAGCGCCAAAAGAGGACGGTGCATTCGCAGAAGGAAACACAAAACAGCTGTTTCAGGGAGTGAGTGAAAAATCACGAAAACTACACAAACACCTGAACACTTACACACTCAGCTGTGTCACACTCTCACCTGGACACTGAAGTACCTGCACTCCGTCCACTTCCGTCCTCCTCCCTCCCTCTTTTTGCCTCCTTTTTCTTCTCGTCGTGTCTGTTTCTCAGTTTGAAGCACTCTTTTTCTTCCCGCCCTGATGTGATTCTGATGATTTGTCCTTTATGCTTGACTTCCCGCCCTTTGTCCTGAAGAAAAAGAAAAAGAAAAAAGAATCAAAACCCTGAATCCCTTCGTTCCTTCTGTTCTTCCTGAATGTCGATAGAATAGCTGTGTTGAAAAAGAAGAAAGAAAAAAAAAAAACGAACGCTTGTCATTGAAAATAATGTGAAAATATGTGAAATAAAAAGATGTATTTACAATTTCAATCACAGTTAAAATGTTTTTGTCGTCATTTGTGTCAACAATGTGTAATTTCTTTTGAGATTTTATGGCTTCAAAACATGATCTAAATTATTCAAACGAAGCATTTATAAAGATTAGATCACTGAGATCACTGCTCACAGCTCATGAAATCTACAAGGTGGATCACATGTTTTATAAAAGGATACGACGACACTCACTGTGTCAGATCAGGCGTCAGTGGTGGAAGTATTCAGGTCCTTTACTTCGGTAAAAGTACTAATACCACACTGTGAAAATACTCCACTACAAGTAAAAGTCCTGTATTCAAAACCTTAATTAAGTAGAAGTATTATCAGCAAAATGTTGCAGTAAATCGGTCCCTGTCTGAAGTACACAGTTGCATAAAATTCAAATACTCAAGTAAAGTAAAACGCTCATACTCCACTTTTCATCTGGCCAATGTCACGTAGTCGATCTGGCTCATGTGAAACGAGCCGAAAGGTTTGGGATCCACTTAAAGAAACAGCCATTAAACACAAAACAAAACCTCTTTCCACATTTGACGTGTTTATTCATTCACTTCTTACATTGGTCACATCCTCCTGCTTGATGTGATGAAGCCAGTGTGAAAACATACAGCAGCAAAGTGTTAACTACATACAGCTTTAGTGCCTGTTGGTGACAACTTCACAATAAAAGTCCCTGACTCCTCTACGCCGAGTACCAGCAGATTGATATTGTATATATATTATAAGTTTACTTTATGTTTAAGTACATTCTGTCCAGAGCTTTTATTGTCAAGAGCCGTGGAGTCACAGTTAGTGCATTAGAGTGAGAGAGAGTGCATCATTAAAACAACATTACAAGACTGTTAACAATCTGTTAGCGAACACACAAAACAACCTGAGCTGACTGATCCTCTGCTGGGAACAACAGCTGTCATTCCACCTTAAACTAACCGACCTGCTGAGACTTTACTGACACCAACGTGTCGTATCATTCACAAGCCTGAACATCAGGAGGAGATGAAAGAAACACAGTGAGTTCTTTACATAAATATGTATTTCATATATCTTCTCTAAACTTGTTTGTCAGAGCTTCCAGCTCTTGAACAAAGAAAGTAAAACTGGAAAAAGACATTAAATCAGCTGAAAACACGAGGATCGATTGTAAAATGTCCCATTTTCAAGATGTTTACTGACTCTCTTAAATCCTTGCAGTCAACACAGACAATCAAGATATTTCAGACTTTAACCAAAGAAAAATAAATACGGTAATATGACAAATAAAAGAGCTAAATTCCCTCTAATGACACAACAAAAAGCACAGATAATTTCGATGTCTGTGGATCAGTCAGCGCAGTTTGCAGACACGTGGTGAAGATCTAAAGGGCAGGGTGTTTTTCATTGGTCCATTGGTGTCTGTTATGCGTGTGCGTTGATGATGTCGACAAACTCGGGTTTCAGAGAGGCTCCGCCCACCAGGAAGCCGTCCACGTCGCCCTGAGACGCCAGCTCTCTGCAGTTAGCTCCCGTTACTGAACCTGGAGGACGAAGAGAGAGAGAGAAAAAAAAGGTGATCACGTGGGAAATTAAGCCGGACTTCGAACCAATCAGGTCATCTAAAACAGAGAGCTCTGAGTTCTTAAAAATGTTCCTGTGGGTGTCCATACAAGCATCCTGACCATGTGATTGGTGGAGCTTATCAGTTACACGCAGAGCTAAAGCGAAGAAATAAATAAAATAGTGTGACCTCCTTTTTCTGGGGGGAAAAAGAAACATATAACATTATAACATCCTCCTGCAAAGACTTAAACAAGATAAAGCAGCAAAGGACAGTTTTCTTTTGATGCAAAGATGCAATTACAACATTATTTATCGTCGAGTACCAGCTCTCTATCGCTGAGACTAAAAGTCATTTTAATTGGGGTTAAGGAAGCATGAAGTCACGTTAATGTGTTATTTGATTGATATAAATGCAGGAAATATCAGTCACTGCCCTGCGAGGCTGTAGCGCTCAGAAAAGTGATTGACAGGTGACTGTTCGGGGTCATCCTGCTCACGCGAGCTTCAAAAGGTGAAAGTGACGCCGACTCCGAAGCCAAAGATCGTCACTGACCTCCGTAGATGATGCGCACAGAGTCGGCCACGTCGTCTGAGACGTTGGCTCGGAGCCACGCCCTCAGCTTCTCATGGACCTCCTGGGCCTGGACACACACACACACACACACACACACACACACACACACACACACACTTTATGAACAAACACTCCACCAAAACAAATTCTAAACAAAACCTTTTAATATACTTAAACTTTCATCTTTCGTTTGAATTTTCCTGTTGTTTAATAATGTGCTTATGTTAATAAAAAAAGTTTTATCTCCAAAATGTCTCACAAACGTTCTTGTTGTTATAGTGATTTCCCAAACAGCAGAATCCTTAACCTGAAGTAAAAATAACAGGTATCTGGAGGTACAGTGTTCTCAGCAGACAGCGGCCTGCAGGTGTGGGTTTACTGTGGGTTGTCTTAGAGAAAATACTGGCAGCCAGCTGAGGTTATACTGGACAAACTGGATCTGCAGGAGTCTCAGTGGTGTCACTGGTAGAGAAACTGGTACCGTCTGTGATTATCAATAATAAAGGCTTTAATAATAAAAGAAAAAGACGGCTTGGTGTTTAATGAAAACAATCTGTTGGTGAACATAATCGTGTTCAGTCTTTAGGTTTGAATAAAACTTTGATTTATGGCTTTAACCAGGTCGATGTTAATAGTAAATCCTGGTGCTGTTTGGCTGCCTGACTGAACTCACTGCAGCGGACAGAAGGACGAGTCAGCGTTACCTGTTCAGGTGAAGCTGTCTTGCCCGTCCCGATGGCCCACACAGGTTCATATGCCAGCACCACTTTCCCCCAGTCCTTCACGTTTTCTGGGACACAACAACATCCCTCCGTCAGACTCTTTGTGAACCAGCATTTCTTAATGGTGATGCACTCGTGCAAACATTGATCCTGAGGTAAAACAAAATCTCTGAGCAACTCTTTCACCCAACGACAGAAGAGAAGCAGCTGAACGTGATGTGAGTCTTCAGGCCTTTCCCCTCCTAAAGCTGTGTTCAGACCTAGTCTCGCATAGCCAGACCTACCTCCAC
>NC_092195.1:20698773-20843773 GCF_043641665.1 Enoplosus armatus
ACACACACACTCTGCCCCGAGCACAGATTACCACAAAGCAATCTGATTGGCTGACGTGCCCCCCCCCATCACCTGAGGCCGTGATTAGGTGCAGCTTGGGTTTCAGCACACCTGGACCAGACTATCAGCAGGATGTGGACAGGTACAGTCCAGCGGGCATTCGACAACATCCACACTCTCTGACAAAAGGGTCTGAACATCTGGGACAAACCTTTCTTCTTCTTCTTCTTCTTCTTCTTCTTCTTCTTCGAAATATTACTGTTAGTTTATTATTTGTTTGGATTGTAGATCTAAAGTAAATCTGTAGATTCTTATTTCAGTGTGAGCTCCGTTTAGTCTTGTATTTTATTATTCAAATTTTTATAAAGAAGTTTTTATGAAAGCTTTAAGAATAATATTGTTCCCTTGCAACAGCTGTTTAGTGCACATGTGCAAGTTGATATGCTTTGAACCGTGGATTTATTCTATAATCTATTTATTTTAGCATCATATGTAAACACAGTAGTTGCACATACCACTTGAAATAAACCCCCCACAAACACACAAAGCATGTATTGTGTTTTATTTAAATGAAAACAGTGTAGTGCTTCCTACAGGTGGAAGAGGTCACATCTGCTGCTCCGTTCACTCTCCGTCTGTCATGACGATCTGATCCTGGATCAAAGCACCGACTCTGAGGAGGTTCAGGCCTCAGTGCCTGAGGACCAGCTTACGCAGACGCTAAGCTTCTCTCTTCTGGCTGAGGAAGGCCTCCGTCTCCTCCGCACCTTCTGGCTGAGTAAATGTTGGGGAAAGGAGATTTTAGAAATCCTATTGGCTGTCAGTTTAAACACACCTGCCTGTGGAAACAACATGTCCACTCAGTGTTTTTGTGTGGGTACAAACAAATCCCTCCCCACTCTTATTGGTTTGAAGTGTGGCGTTTGCCACATCTCCAAACCTCCATAATATCGATGAGACAGGAGTCCAAACACATGAGCGGACTGTGTTTGACACACTGAACCGACTCATCACAAAATCACAAACATCTGACGGTGAAGCTTCCCTCACCAGTGACGGGAGGTCTCACTCTCAGCTCGGCATGTTACCGCCTGGTTAGTTAGAACTGATGAGCGGATGCTGAGCTGTTAACAGTGAACAGAACTGACATGCGTGGTTTTATTCTGAAAAGCTTAACATCATGGTGTTTTTATAACGTCATCTCACAGTCAGTCACCACAGTCAGACTCCATTTCAGCGAGGGGAAGAAGTTATTAAAAAGTTATTTCAGGCATGTTGGGTTTCAGAAGTAAGATTCCTTCTTATTTGTCTGATGGACTTGAGGTGACCGGCAGTTTGAAGGCACTTCTCAAGGCTTGGATTGACATGAGACTCATTTTGACTGAAACCCAAATGAAAAGGAATTTTGGTTCTCTGATGAAAAGTAACTGGTATAAAAAAAACAGTGTTAAAAACTTCAAGAAGTCGCAAAGAGCAGCGAGAAACATCTAAACACCAAGGTCAAAAGTCTGTAGCTGACTCCCTCAGCAGGAGGCTCGGTGAAAAGAGGCTGGAATCAAGTATCTGTTGTGCTACAGGGGAGTGGACTAAAGGGCCTGTCCCCCAAACTGTGGGGGGGGGGGGACTCCACAACAAGCTTAAAACACACTGACATAGTGTCGCCTTATTAAGTTGTTTTGGCGAATGTGTTAGCGCCATGTCTCTGATGATGTCCTGTATGTCCATTACTCTTCTTTTAGATCTAGTTTGGACTCAATATAAGTTGTCCTCACCAGTTTCCATCAGAGCGTCTCACACACAACCCGACAGATGTGTGATTCTGCAGTGAAATGTGCCGTTAACGGCCCTGATGGCAGCAGACAGGGTTAGCCGTTGATGCTCGTGCAGAGAGTTTGAAGTTCAGAGTAGGACAGAACTCAAATACATTAACTCTGCTGACACTGGTGCGTCGTAATTCGGGAACTGTAATGTACTTTGGACAGTTAATATTTGCCCCACTATGCTCAAACACACACCCACACACACACAAACGGCCTGTTCAAATGTTAACATGTCTCAATTAACATAAATGTCAAATGTCGCCCACACGGTACAACATCTATGCTCACAATCTGTGTTTCTAGAAGCTGGAGAGGATTTCTCACCGTCTTTGCTTAAAGAAAATAAAAAACTGTAGAGTCAAAGCGTTGAGTTGGGGCTGAACAGAGTGTACTATTCTCTTTGTATTGCCTATCAAGACAGGAACACATAGAGCTGGCGGCACACTGGGTCCCAGCTTGTCTTGGGAACATTCATGAGTGCCTGGACCCAACAGATATCAGTAAGACCTCTCTCTGACGTCCACTCTTCAGGCGGGGGCCGAGGTGGCTCCCCTTCAAGGTTTCTGGTGCGTGTTTTGTCGTTGTGATCCCTCTTGTCTCTTGTCCTTGGCAGAGGGAACAGATTGATGATGCAGGACATGTAATAAGTTGGAGATGACATGAATCCTTTGTTGCGAATCTTATCTTTGTATGTCCAGTGGACAGTTGGTGGGGCCTCATAGTCTGAAACCCTGAAATTATTGTTGTTTTGTTCCTTTTTAAAAGACTATTGATGTATTTTACATCAATAGTCTTGAGTACTAAAAAACCTGTTTTGCTGCCTGAACACTGGCGCTCCCTGCTGGTACCCAACAGGGTATTAAAGCTTTACAAAGGGCATAAACACAGGACAAGTCATGTACGATGTACTGAGAAGTCATTGGGATAGATTTTAGCATCCCTGAGCCTGTAAAGAAATGAGTGGATAAAGAAATGGAGAGGAGAGAAATGAAAATGAAGACGACACTGACAAGAGACAAGCTATAAGAAATACTGACTGAGGAAGAGGACAAAAAGAGGAAGGAAAGACGAGGAGGTAAAGTAATAAAGCGAAAGGTTCAACCTTGATTGTGTCAGCAGCTTTTCTCCAGCAGAGGGCAGCATTATCTCTGTTACAGTAAACAGGAGGCGGGAGATGGAGATACAAGGAAACAGGGCACAAAATACACACAAAGGATTAGATGCCTTTAAAGTAGTACTATAGCTGCAAGAGTACACAAACTACAGTACTACAACTGTATATATACCGTATATACTATATCTAAAGATCATCGTTCAGACACCTGCAGTAGTGAGACGATCAGATGGGTTTCCCTCCACATGTAAGAAATGTGGTGTGATCAACCTTAATACACTGAATCAATGATGACAACTGTAGACATCATGTTAAAGGTCCTGTAGCACACTCTGTCTATTGACTGTACTGTTCTCAGGCCAGCAGCTTATTGATCCATGAAATCAATGAGACACAGAAGCATTACAGTTTATGGGAACAATGTTACATCATCAGTGACTGAAATGTTACAGCAGATGCTCAAAATCTTCAAACTTAAACTTCAAGCAATTGTCCAGTTTTCAAACTGACCTGGAAATGCGCTGCTGTCACGGCTGGTGAGTGTGAGGCAGTGGGAATAGGACCCCAATGCAGACATGCAGGTTCAGGGAGGCAGGTATGCAGGCAGACAGGGGGACAGGTGGGGTCAGGTACAGGTAAGGGGTCAGGTTACAGTTCTGGCATGAAAGCAAAGGCACGAGGTACATGGCAACTTTGATGGTTTAGGGTTAGGGTTAGAACTGAGAGGCTGACGAGGGACAGAGATGCAGGTGAGGAAGGCCAGGGAAGTGGTGTGTCGATGGGTGATGGGGAAAGGAGGGAAAGTCTGAGGGCATCTGGCGGATGGATGGAGGAGGGGCCTGGGGAATAGCAAAGTGGCTGAGGAGGACGGACAGAGAGACAAACTGTGACAACTGTCCTGGAAACGTCCTCAGGAAGGAGCAGCTCCCGGAGCAACATGCTTTGCTCGAGGGCACTGAGGGTGCACGAGGAAGGGGAGAGCTGCCTCCATTCAGCACCAGGATCCGCCCAGTTACCTGCTGCTGAAGTCTTTATTCCTAGTCAGTAATGTCGGTCAGTGACCCTCCGTACAGAGCTGCATCATGACCACGGCCTCAGGCGAATGATGGGAAACTTGTTGATTGTAAGTGATGACATATTTTGTATTGAGCTTCCAAATAGAAGCCAAACTTATATCCAAAGAATTACATTCACTGAATGAATCAGCGGGAAACCTGATTGGAAGAAAATAAGACTTTCCAGTGTAGTATCTGTGGAAAGTTCACTGACTTAACCCTCTCACTTTCCATGTGCTGGAAGTCAATATACTTCATTTCACCAGGATATAAACAAACAGCTGAACGATTAGTCTGGTTGAAGTAAAGCAACTGAACAGGTAAATCTGGGTCATCATTTGGTCAAATGTTGAATCAAACAGTGGAAGGACACTGAGCTTTGGTGATTGGTGATGCAGCACAGTTGCACAGGAGGACAGTGTGTGTGTGTGGGGCTGCATAGGTCGCTTGGTAAACATGGATCCAGGTGGGAACTGCAAGAATGTGACTTCTTGCAGCTTTTTGCTGTTGATGCTGGCAAGAAAACACCAGATCGGAGCTCCGTGTGGAGGGAAGTCCAAGCGGGAAAGATGAAGTCAACCACTGCCAGTAAAAGATTTTGTTTATGGAGGACAGTTATCTCCAGACCTCAGTTGAGCCCTGAACTGTTGTAAAGTTGTACAGTTAACTACTCCTGCTGTTGATGGACTTTAATTGACTTTAAGACGCAAGTAAACAAATAAATGAAGTGACGCAGACACGCTGGTGTGTTGTCACGGGACCTTCGGAGCTCTGCGGTCACTGTGTCAAAGGTTACGAGACTGGAGGGTTTGTTTTTGGTTGACAGTGCAGTCCGCTGGACAGATCAGGATAGACCCCTAATACATGATCACAGACACCCTAATGACATTAAACTGATCCTGTTCCGTGGACGAACATGTGAATGCAAAAGCTTTTTCCATCTAGTACGTATTATTATTATTATGACAAAAGCCAGGATATAAATGACTCATTAAAAAGGAAAAATGCCACGATGATAAAGTTGACTCATTGACCTTTAGCAATACTTCACAGCTTCAAAGACTTCTAATAACTGAGATCACAGAAACAATTCAATCGGACTTATTGATTCCTACAACAGACAGCAGAAAAAAATGAGGTCATGCAAAACAAAGAAGACAAGATTGCAACTTGACATTGATCATTAACAGTGTCTAACAGTCTAACAGACGCTGGGGTTTATAGAAAACGAGTGCTAGCTACCAACGATACCAAACAAACGTGAGTAACTGTGAACACAAAGCAGCGCATTTACAGAGCAAAACTGGTCCTGGATTTTCTTTCTTTGTCATCATCTGTTCCTGCATTATATACTTATCATATACTATATTTTATAGAAGTATTATATAACACTGTGTTGTTATCTTCAGTTTAAGAAGCCGCTGGCTGCTTGACCCATGACCAGGAACTGAAACAGCAGCACTGATTGATCTCTGATCGGCTCTGATCTGAAGAATGTTCCTCCTGCAGACTGAAAAGAATGTGGATTCATCAGAAGCATGTTTGCTCTGTCTGCAACATGTTGTTGTTGTTGTTGTTGTTGTTGATGTCGTCCTTCTCAGCCACGTTGTCCAAATGACTGAGCTGAGGTCAGACATGTGTGGTCAGAGAAAGCCATTTAAACACTGTACATCTATTTAAATATATCGACTGTGAATTCACAGACAACGCTCTTTTAAAAAGGAGATGCTACTCAGTCTGCACTCGTTCCTCTGCACCGTATCGACCGACGGAAATCTTCGCAGCTTTCGCTTTTGCCCTGATTCCCCCCCGTCCATCAGAGCAGAACTGATCTTTGTGTTTCCTTTTCCTGTCCAGCTGCAGCCTCCCACAGTCTGCATGGCAACCAGGCCGGAGCTCGGGCACATTTACGAGCAGCGACTATCAGAGAGAGGCTTCAGGTGCCTGTCTGCTTTTCAGACATTCTGTTTGCTCCAGAGCTGCCAAACTCTCTTTGTATAAAAGCTTTTTCTAAAGTTGCTCAATGAAAGATTTTTCTGAAGAAATCCAGCCTCTTATCAAACCGTAGCCTGCAGCAGCCGATGGAGCAAAAGGTTAAACACAGATATTATTGATATCATTCAGCCGTCTCAGGAACAGTCAGTACTGGTTCAGTTATTAAAAGTAGAAAGCACACATCCTCACACACATGGCTTGTTGCCTTGCCAAACAGTGAGGAAATGTTTGTGCAAGTTAGTGTGTGGAGTCAAACCTGCAACCTGGAAGACTGCTGGGCCTCCAGGCCTTTAAGGGAAGACACAGGAACTCATTAAATACTTCATCTCAAATTCTTTATTATGTACAATTTTGTGCAGGTCTGTATGTTAAATTATATTGACATTTTTGTCAAACATTAAGTCCCTACAAACGATTCTTTCTATGAGATAAAGAAAACTGCAGCATCTTCAGGTTCAACCATGGAAGCAAAAGCTGGTTGTTGGTTTTAAAAAAAAAGCTATTTTTTCATGTCTAAAACAAAAGGTGATGCACAAAGGAAACATTTCTTAAATGTTGTTTTGAAAAGTGAGTCATAAATGGTGGTGTATTGTTAATATCACCTTGCTGTTGCAGAGAGGGGACACTCTCCTTGATATGAGCCTCCTCCTCCCTCCTGCTGAGCGTCAGTTTGTTTGTTCACAGGTTTAATATTTAGCTCACAGACACTTTTTTTTTTTTTGCGAGCCGGATGACTACCCTCGCTTTCAGATCTGTAAACACACACAGACAGATTTAACTGACCAGCTGATTTAGAAAAGGTTGCTAGCTGTCGTGGTGCTTGTGCAGAGACTCAGTGAGAGTCTGTCCATGTGTCCGTCTGTCTGAGCAGTTACAGGTCTTCCTCCTCTGGATTTATCCTCCGCTGCGACTGGATAAAGGACTGAGGAGAGATGGGACCTCGAACAGCCGGTAAGAACTGCTTCAGTTCACATACCGAACACTGGAAATGTCCGACTCCCCATATTCAACATCACCAGAAACAAACAGTAAAGAGGTCGGGGGTCAGACCTCTGTGCCCTCAACAAATATTCAAATAGTTGGATGTGATTTTGATTTAGTCACAAAAAGCTGCATGACGCTTAAAGACCATGTTCAATCTTTTTCAGCTGTAACTGTCTTCAGAGCTTAATGTGGTAGATCATAGTTGTGATAGTTGTGGTAAATCATACGTTTTTCACTTCTTGTAAGCAGTCATTATAAAATGCTATTGCTCATTTAAAATGAGTACTGACAGAAGAGAAAGACAGGAGACATGTTGAGAGAGAAAAGGGGATGACATGCAACCAGCATCCTCAGTCAGGATCAAACCAGGGACACTGCAGGTACATGGAGGGGCCTCAGACCACTTGGGGGCATCTTCTTCTTCATCTTTTTATACTGTTTCATTTTTGTTGGCTCCAACTTTAAATGAAATAGGATCAACAAGCATGTTTTTACAATGGGTGACAAGTTAATAAAGTACATTTTTATTGCAGGTAAAAAGTAAAAGAGTGTACGCAAAGTACAAAACCAAACACTGGTCCTCTTTAAAATCACTTTGAAGAACCCATTTTTATGATATTGTTTTCGTTGACTTTGTGACAATCATCATCATCAGAAGAAGAAGAATCAATGAAAGAAAAACAGATTTTTGGAAATGTGAGATGAGCGGCGTGTACTGAAATTCAATTTGTTTAATGGAAAAATGTATCAGGAGATATAAGAAGCCTGACAGTTAGGAGACAATCCTTTTAACTGCCACATACATGTTTTAGGAAATGATTTTTGTCATATTTAAGACGGTAACCATGGCTACAAGGGGAAGTAGCGGATTAATTATTGTCCTGAACGGGAAGCGTTCTTGTTATGATGAGACAAAGGCCATGACCATGTTTCATCAAACAGTAAACAAATGAACTTTATTGTTTTATTATCATTTTATTATCTGGGTGTATGAGGTCGTCATCCTGTCGTAAAATAACCAGATTTAAAATGATGAGATTCAGAACAAGCACTATGTCGACAGGAGCACGTGAAGCCGCCACCGAGCTGGTCCAGGTTGGCTTCCCATGTGATGCTACAAGTCTGTGTTGACTCATTTAAATATTTACCCATGAGCACCAGACTTCAACTAAGCGGTCTAAACATTTAACCACAACTTAGGAAATGAGTGGAGAGAGAAAGCAGGAGGTGGAGGTTAAACGGTGCACATGTTAATCTGCTAATCCACCATGACAGCAGAGTGTAACCTCACGGTGCTTTACTTGCCACGAGTCAGCAGTTTGGCAGATTTGATTAGGTGCTAAATATGTTTCACCAAATTCACCCTGAAGTTCTGTTTTCTTACCACAAATATCAGCTTTAACAGGATGAAGGCTGGAATTCATTTGAGGGTGCGCTCTGTTCTGACTGTGATATTACAATATTACGTCTCACTTGGTTTAGCACATTGTGCAGGTTTACTGCATTACACCGTGTATTTTCTGCACTGACTCTGTGGGCGTTTGGTGGTTTGGGGGGGTTGTTGCTTCCCTCACCAGCACTGCATAGTGAGCGATGATAAGAGATTGCTTTCATTTTTCAGAAGCAGTTGTGTTGTTAACATTAACTTGTGTGTGAAATAGAATTTATTCATCTTTCCCCCAGTCATAGCTCTGTTTACACTGTAGAAATAAAGGTCTGTGGAGATTCAGCCACAGAGAAGACACTTCTCACTTCTAGGGCTACACGTCTGCCCATCTCAGAGCAAAAAGGGCATTGGTCAGCCCTCACAGGCAACGCCGCGACCTCTGTTTGTCTTTCTTATCTGCAATTTAATTTTGTTATCACGGCATGTTTGAACAGAAACAGAACTGTTGGAAGTTGAATTGAGGAAGTTAAACACAAAAGTGGGTCAGTTTTGATTCTGGTCATCGTCACGGAGCTCACTTCAGCAGGCATAATGATTTCCTCTCCCTCCGTCAGTGGCTCCTTCTAAGGAGATGAAGGCGGTTGCAGGAGGAGGATGTGGAGGTCAGGGAGAAGCCCGGCTGAGGAGCAGCAGTGACGGCAGCAGGTACAGCAGGAGAGGAGTCGGCCTACCCAACAACTCCTCCTCCTCCTCCTCCTCCTCCTCCCCGGTGCTCTCCAACCCCAAATCAGGTAAAACAATAAATACCTGCACAGGATGGAGGAGCTGTTATGTGGGGACATTTTAGGAGACGCTGTAGCATTTGTAGCACATTGAGATTTTAGTTAAGGGTTGAAAACACTTCACATCTCATTTTCCAACGAAAACATATCATATGCGACACACACAGGTTAAACTGTTGTTTTCAGTGGGTGGGGAAGTGGTGTTTCTTGCTTTGCGACACCGCATTTTTACCTGTTTCATATTCAGTCTTGAAGAGGCCGGTGGACACAGAGGAGCTGCAAAGGCCAGGAGGACCCTACATCAAGAAAACATTTACTGTAAGTTAATGTTAGTTTATTTAGTGCAAGTCCATAAAGGAACACTTGTAATCTGAGAAGTAACTAAAGCTAAAGACAAATGTAGTCAAGTGAAAAGTCAAACGTTTGCCTCTGAGATGTAACGGAGCAGCCGGCTCTATAGCAAGTCTACATGTTTCTGGGTCTTTTTCTTTTGCTAACGTGTTCCATCACTTTTAATTGCTTGTATTTCACAACTACTCACTAATGATTGTCTTGCTGGAGTGGGCAGATGAGCTGTGAGGAAGCTTTCTTAAGGACCTCTCTTCTGCTACAGATGAATGTCTCATTGACCTCTCTTTGTCTGCAGATTGTGGGCGATGCAGTGGGTTGGGGGTTTGTGGTGAGAGGAAACAGGCCGTGTCACATCCAGGCCGTGGAGCCCTGCGGCCCGGCTGCTGCTGCTGGGATGAAGGTAGGCATCATGGGAAATGTAGTTAGTGAAGATGGTTACTCCCCTGATGTATTTAAAATTGCCCCAGCTTTGTGGTGACAAAAATGAGTTGAATTCGTAAGAGATGCTGGGGGGTGTTTCCATTCATTTCAATGGTTTGCGTGGAAGTGACATGTTGTGGCCAGTAGAGGAACAGCACGTTATTTGTTTCCTTCAAACTTTCCTGTAATGACATCATGGAGGTCTACCAGAGAATTTGTTATTATTGCTTCCCTCTCTTCTCCACCTGCAGGTTTGTCAGTTTGTGGTTTCGGTCAACGGGCTCAATGTTCTCAATCTGGACTACCGGACCGTCAGCCACCTGATCCTAACGGGACCCAGAACTGTGGTTATGGAGGTGATGGAGGAGACTGACCACTGAGAAATGAAAGAGACACTGATGGATGGACAGTGCAGTAGAAGCTGAGAACGCCACGTACGGTGTTCTGGCTTTTATGAAACAGTTACTGACACGTGAAGCTTTCTTCAAAGGACGGCAAGAACACAATAATGAAACAGGAGATGACCTTGTTGGGAAATACATGGGAAACCTTCTGTTTTTGATTTGTTGTTTAGCTGAAGATATGACTTTAAGATCAACACTCGTGTTGAACGGCAGCCACATCTTCTGAATAATGAGCTTGTTAAGTTTTGAATAGCGCTGGCAAGTCACCCCCAAAGAATCATCTCAAAGCCAACAGAGAAGGACTCTGGGAGGAGAATCTGTCCATACTGTGTAGTCAAACAATGATTTTAATGTTTGTGTACATAAATAGTTAGTTAACTTAGAGGCAGACCAATTGTTTTCAAGTAGCTTGGGGCTGTTTCCTCTACACAATGTGGCCCTTTGGGTCTCACACACATAGTGGTAGTTTGAGTGGTTCACTGTGATTTTTGTCCAAGAGTCCGAGCTAAGCATTAGACGACGTATCCAAACATGCTGGCTGATCTGTTAGAAACTGAATCAAATGTTGACGTGATTCTTGGGGGGTTCTTACATGTATTGGATCTGATGGCTCAGTTTTGACTATAGGCCACTATGCCAGCATTTCCACATGGCACTCGGGGGGAGTAGATACTGATACTAGATGCTGTCACCAAAAAAGAAATAAATGTTGAAGTGAATGGGAAAGCCCCCAGTTTCTCTCTTGAAAAACAAAGGCTGAAAGGCTGAAAGAGAGGTGTGTTTGGGGGGCTGCTTGCTCAGCCATGGTTGTTACCTCTTGCTCATCTCACCTGAGCTTCACTCAGACAGCAAATTTGCCCAAATTTGTGAAGATCGCCTGTCAGTCCAACTGCGTATGGATCGGTGATGTTGTTTGTCTTGTATATTCTGTTAATGAAGCTCGAGTTTCTGTATTATTCTGTACTATTGTCTCATCAAATGCTTTTATTTATTCAAAACTTAAACCTTGTTTCTTCTTTTCTAAATAAAGATCTGCCTGCCCTGGTAAGTGTTGTCTGTCAAACGAACCCTGGAAGTGATGGTGCTGTTGTGACATCGCTCCAACAGTCGGTGTTTCCTTCATTGGGGTGGTTTGGACTTTTAACCCCGTGTGCCACCTCACCGCCTCCTTCACACACAAGCACATTACCTGCATGTATCACAGCAGCACACACACACACACAGGGATGTGCCTGGAAACACGTGCCCCCCACCCTCGGCTGTGTTTGCTTTTCCATCCACTCCCTGCGACGTCTGCTTCCCAGAAAGGAAGAGAGGAGCGTGAAGATCGTGTGAGGTACATCAACAGCTTGGAGAGGAAGTAGATTTTACCTCAAGTGCTTTGTTTTGAAGCCTCTCTTGCGTTTCTCTTGTTCCTCTGTCTTTTTATATCTTCGTACTCTGTCTGTGTTTATCATGTGTGTGTTTGTTGGATGTTTCTCTGTTCACGTGTGAAGTCGACTCCAGAATCGATCACAGTGAAATATCTCTCAGCAGGCAGCGTTTTGCTCTCTGCAGGGGGATTCTGCAGAGTCACAGAATTACAAGCAGAGAATAACCCTATTAGAGGCTTATCAATCATTAGAATACTTCTTTAATTTCTGTTTTATAAGTATTAACCTTCCGTATTATGTTTTGAATTGCCTTCTCCCTTTTGTTTCTTCACCTGTAATTGTTTGATTTTGATTGTGAAACAATTTCTCATGTGAAATACAAATATAAACAAATACTTGACTGATTGATTGATTGATTGATTGATTGATTGACTGAGTGATTGACACACATCTCTTCTGTCTGTCTGAAAGTGAATCCAAGAGATCAACAGCTTTTACTCCGTTTGTAAAAAAGTCAAAAGTCGTCGGAGTCAAGCGTCGTGTGTGAGGTTACAGTGAACTTCAGGTGAAGTGGAGGTCAGAGCTGCTTCACATTCAGGTTTTGAAACACCTCAGATATGTTTTAACTGCACATGTGATGGGAGCGCAGAGTTCACTGACAAGGCAGTTTGCAGATTTACCAGCTGGGGGCAGCGCATGTGTGTGTGTTTTCAGACAGCAGCTGTCCAGCATGTTCGCGTCTCTGCTGAGTTTATTCTTCATCAGGTTTCAAGATGAAGGTAAACCATCTTTTATTTACGGCGTGCAGTAACTGCTTTGGTACTTTTCTTTTCCATCTTACTCTACCTTTATTTTTTCAGACAGACAGTGTTCTATGTGTCTTAATATTATTTGATTATATCTTCTTTTAAATTATTCTGATTAATACCATTTTAGTTTTCAGAAAAATGAGGCAATCCTGATGAAACTAGTGCAGTCTATATGTTGCTTTAAGCTCTTAATTCTAGCTGTTTCTGGGTCAGATCCCACACACGGGAGCTTTCAGCCTACATTAACTGATTTTTGGCCACTTGGGTGCAGCAAAACAAGCTGTAAACACAACACTGGTTTACCTTGTTGTTGTTGTGAGAGCGGTGAAACAAAACAGAAAAGTTGTGCACCATAAGACCAGAACAATGAGCTGAAACGCTCCATCGTGCTGAGAGGTCGACTCATGGTTATCTGTGGGGTCATCACTACGAGCGGCATCATTCACATACATGTGGTCGTTTGATCCACTGTTAATATAAAAATATGGATTATAGCAGCTTTGAATGAGAAAATGAAAGAAAGAAAAAATGAATTGACATCAATGGATGTTTGTTTTGTGAAATGTTTTGTGACATACAAATATCCGTTGATGTGTTTCTTCACCAAACATAATATCATGTTGTGAAATCTTTGGGGGCAGCGCTGCATTGCTGAACTTGGCTTTCTCCAGCAACTCTCAGTCCATGAAATACTTCCAGAGAAAATCACTGTCATTACTGACATTCTCACTTGTCAACATGGGGAATCCTCCCAGTGATTGATGGTTATTACCATAAGTTCATTAAAAAAAAGGCCAAAGTTCACACAGTCACGAGGTCACTTGGAAGGTTCAAGAACACAAACGGGTTGAAGTGGGCCAAGTTGAAGGATAATGCAGTTTGTGCTGTTTCACAATCAGGTTATAATACTTCCCCTCAGTTTAGCTTTTCTTCACTGAAGATTCCTGATTGGGGGGGATAAAAAAAACTCAATTGTCGTTGCCAAGTTTGGTCTTTTCTGCTTTATTCCCATTATTTATTTAAATCTTCACTTCCTCAGCTTCAACTTCAAGTGCCTTGCTCATGGGCTTCTCAACAGTAGTAGCTGGGGGAGGGTTCACTCCTCACCAATCCCAGCTCACGCTTCAGTCATGATCACATCCTCTCCTCGTGTCTCCGTGATAAGTAGGACAGGATGGCATTCCTGAAAATTCCAGGAGATATTGGAGAATTCCAGGCGAGTGGCTTTTGACTCCGAGCCTGTAGAGACACATTCAACAAAAACAGAAAAGGAAACCAACAGTGGAAAGGCTCAACATTACGCTGAGCAACCATGCACCCAGGATTTGTTTGCTATGTTGCAGATCTCCCAGCAACATCATGTGCCATGACAGAGGTTGATTTTAGCATTAGCTATGTGATTATTAGTGATTAGCTATTTAGGCTTTCATGGGAAAAAAAAAACAAAAGAAAAGACAACAACCTGAGAAGGAAATCATGAAACAACTGGAAACCAATTGAAACCGTCACAGACTGCAATGGAATCCATTAGATGTCATCAGAAACCTTTACAGAATGCAAATGAAACTATTACACACTATCAACAGCAACTAATACAAAACCATTACACAAAGCAATGGAAATCGTTAGAAACCATAAGAAACTATTAGAAACCATAACATCTAACAACAGAGACGCCATTAAAGACTGCAGTAGAAACCGTAACAGTCTGCAACAGTGAGCAATAGATGCCATCATGAACCATTAGAAACATTACAGAATGTAAAAGAAACCACTAGAAACCAGTACAGCCGTCACAGACTGCGATGGAAACCATTATCAAAAATCTTGACACACTGTAATGGAATATAATCGACGGCACCACAAATCACTCAGTACTTTGGAAACCATTAGACACCACTGCAACAAACCATCACAATTTATAAACCAGTGTATCTTATAATGGAAACAGCTTGTAAATGCAGCTTAACATGGAAACCTCCAGACACTCACTACAAACCATTATGCGATGGGCTTAATGGTTTACGGTCATTTGTAATGTTTTTCAATCTGATGGAAACTATCAGGATTCTTCTGGTGTTTCCTGGGAAGGTCAAAGCTTTGATCTATTATTGATTTGACTTATTAAATTCACTGTCATAATGAAGAGACAATGCAAATGAAAGGACGTGGGAGGTCAAAGGAGGGTTTTTAAGCCGTGACACAGCGAAGACATGGATCATCATGCAAATCAGGTTCTACTACAGACTGTGACTGTGATTCTTAAGCAGAATATCTTTGACTTGTGGATCCTTTCTTCAGGGTGGGTAATGATGTGGTCAGCCAGTCAGAAAGGATTCTATCAAAATTAGATGTCAAGACACCACCCTGCTTAAACTGACTAAAAGAAACGATGAATAAAATTAAAAGAGTAAGACGTCTACAGTATATGTATCCCAGAAAACAAGTCATACATTCACAACATTGCTGACGGGACATCACCAGCCGCTCGAGTCACGACAGAGGTGTTGACATCTCATGATGACAGAGATGAAATGGTGCATGGCACGGCAGTTGCAGCTGTAGAACTGTGTTTCAAGAATGATTTTGGTGGCTCTGACATCAATGCCAACATCAACTCGCTGTGCTGTGATTGTGGCGGACGGCTTGATAAATGGAATGTAAACAAGTGGCTGCTGCAGTGAGTGTGTTGAATCCCAAAAACCAGAAGGAAAAATCTGATGCGGAAGAACAAAAGCCCACAAAAATACCCTTGAGACGCCCTCGAGCAGGACTGTGGTCGTACTGGGCAGCTTCCAGTTAGGAGTCTGACTGAATGTGAAGCAGGTGAGTCTTTGAAAGAATGGCAGTTAATCCTTGACCCACCCAAACTCCCTGCTTCCTTGGTCACATACAGTAATCTGATGTTTAGCTGCTGACTGCTGTAGAAGTAATATTTCTTTTTATACATGACTGTCTTGTTACAAAGGAGTAAAAAAATGTATAACCACAAGACACAGCTTTAAAGTTAGTTAACTCATCAAATTGCCAAAATATATTATATATATATATATTTTCTGACTTTGGTAACAAAACTACAGTCAGCATCTAAACACATTTTTTATCAATGATGAAAAACTGTTGTTATTAAACCACCAAAACAAAATCTCACAGTATTTCAGTCATTTAACGTGACTAAAGAACAACAGGGACAGCTTTAAGGTGTCATTTTAAAGGTTCTGACAGAGACAGGTAGATAACAGTTTATGCTTATGTCCAGTCTTTGTGCTAAGCTACAGGCCAAGAACATCATGAGCCTGACTACGACGGAAAAAAGGAGCATTTTTACATTTACATTCATTTGGGATTATTCCTTTTATCATCTGTGCAACAAAACCTGGAAGACACAACTAAAGTGTCAAAAATATCTCTATGAATCATGTTTGAGACTCACAGACTGTTGATATGTTGAATTATATGTCTTGTTCACTTTTCATTTTAAGAAAAACATGTTTTATATCAGAGAAAGAGTTCCTGACTGATAGTTCCTCCTATAGAAGAGGACAAGAGGAACAGACACTTGTGGCCACAGTGAAGCTCAGAAAAGCACTAATCACTTTTCATGTACTGCCTCCTATTGGTAAAACCGAGGAACACCTACCTGTGAGTAAATACATACCTATAAAACGTTTGAGGCTGCGTTCAACTTAGGTTATAGTGCAACAGTGTTGACAGCAGCCTAAACCTGGAAGGGCCAGTCTGACTTCATGAAGAGCCATGAATTTAACTGAATTCAGTTACTTGCAAGAGTGGATGAATAATGAATTAATACCAGGGCATAACGCTCGTCTAGACGCTTTATATCATCCACTTTTTATGCAACAAATGGAAGGATTCTTCTTCTTCTTCTTCTTCTTCATCACTTTTCTAAAAATATCAAATGATCCTTTAAAAGAACAAAAAATCTACTTTTAGGAGAAAAATGCATTATAGGATTTATTATAGGATAAAGTTGGAGATATTCTGTTCTTATGCTATGATATGATAGATGGATGCCGTTCTGTCATCTTTTTTCAGCTCCATGCAGCCATTTCTTTCCTTTGTGGACAGACACACACACACACACACACACACACACACACACACACACACACACACACACACACACCATCATTATTCTGCATTCAGTCACAATCAAGGCATGTTGTGTGACTGCACCTGAGAATTTTGAGTCCAGCTCAGTCAGTTCATTTGTGGCTGTCCAGTCACACAGTAATGCCTAATCTCTCTGGTTCATTAATATGGGAGACGAGGCTGTGTTTATATTCACAAAAGAAGGCTTTGCTTGCGAAACACTGCGTCCTCTATCAGGCCGAAAACGTTGGTACCATAAATGAGTCAGTATTTCAAAAAGCACAGATAAATTTTCCCTTTTCCAGAGTGCAAACCTGTTTTGCCGTTTTGCAAGCAGAGAATTCAAGATGAGTCATAGCTTTAACAACGGCCCATAATATTTGATTTGCTTTCATGCCAGCAACAGCAAGGTCTTCATGTTAGCGCCCAGGCGTAAATTCTGTTTTGGGTTGGGGGTTTTCTTCTTGTTGTTTTACCAGCTTTAAATTTTTTGGATTTTTCATCAAGAATCACTTTGTAAATCTGATTTGAAAATGTTTATATAAACAGCTGTTTACCATCATCATCACCATCAATTTATTGTTTTAACCTGTAAAAATATGCAAACAGGTTGAACATGAACTCCTGTTTATTCAAACTGCAGTTTTGGAGCCATGAAGTCTGAAGGAAAAACACTGAATTTTACTGATAAATATTCATGATTATGATAATGCACGAGACTTCAGAGACCTCCGATTCTTCTGTTTGTTAAAGGCTACATGGTCAGCAAACAAACCCATAATAACTGAGCTACAGACCTTCAGCAGACTGAAGCCCATTATTCATTCAAGGTTCTGTGCTATCTCGGAGATAAGAACACCTGCACATCCAAAGCTGCAGCTTTGTGTGGACGTTACTATGTTGCTCCAGAACATCTGAAGGATTTCAAGGCCCATTACATTAAGCTGGTGAAACAAACACGTTATAATGAAAGGCAAATTATGGTGAAAGCATTGTGGTCTTTGTGTTTACACCACCTAGTAAATATGACTCAACTTTGACTTTATTTAACTAACAACAATGTAAACAGCACACGGAATTGAACGTGTTTATTCTGGTCTGATCTGAGGAACTTTTAAAGTTTTTTTCTCCGCTGTGGCCTTGTGTAACCCACCTATCAACTTGAGGGAAAGATGTCAGTCTAAAAGCAATTATATGTTAGAGTGTGTCCATTCTTCTCCCATGATCCTCATTGTCAGTTTTTACATGGAGCCACCTGCCCAGAACAGAGAGAGGCATATTAAAACGAGCCCTGGGGAGCCACACAGCATATAGCCCAGGGTCACTAAAATACACATTTTGTCCCCACAGCCGCTCAGCCTGCCTGCCGCTTAAACACATTTTTCTGCTGCCTCGCCTCGCATTAAACTAGGTAAAAGGAATGAATAGCTGCAGGGGTGGATGGTGAATGAAGAGGGAAACACCCATCGGTCTCCTGCAAGTCTCAACTGAGAGGAGACCTACAGTATCAGCAGAGTTAAGCTGGCCAGAGACAGCTAAACAGAGACAGGAAGTGAGGCAATTTCCTCTTCAAATTAAAAAAAGAAATTCTCATCTAATCCCATTTGTGCAAGGACATACATGTTATTGTAGGTACTCATGGTACTGTTTGGTTGGTGGCTTGTATGTGTAACTGAATTATTATTTCATTATGTATTAGTATTTCTTTTAATTGTTTGTGAACTGTTGTTCTCTTGTCTTGTATTTAATGTATGTATATGATTTCATGTTAATCTACGGTATATAGTTCAGTTAACTTGTTACAGGTGGGACATAAATGTTCGGTTACAGATGCAACAGCTGAGTGTAATTACATGCACAGCACCTAAGTGCAAGGCTATTTAACAGGCTCAGGTCAAGGCTTCTGACCTGACGAAGATCCGACTTGAATCAAAACGTTGGCTATTTGAATGAATGATGAAGCTTGGAGACGGGTTGCAGGTGTTACTTTTTTCATGAAAAAGGTAAACAACAACATTTTTATTATTACAGCACACTGACAGCACAACTGGCAAAAAGGCTGGAGTAAATTGTACTGTAACACAGCTACTGTCGGTGCAATACCAGTGGAACAGTAACAAATCACACTACAGTTTATGATGATTATGTGGGAAAGCTGTGGGAAACACCAAAACGAATGTTATAAGAGGCTAAATGTTTGAACAATAACAGTACGAACATGTAAAAGGAGGTTGTCTTTGCTGTGTTCAAGTGTCTCCTTATACAGAGTCAATTGGCTTCCAGCATCAGAGCCTCAGATAAATTTCCTTTTCAAGGATTTTAATTAAAAAACAGCCAGTAGAGGTCTGAGAAACTGATCCATGAATGCTATCAAACTTTCATTCTGATTTTGGGAGGGAAAGGCTAATTTGCTTTAGTGTACAGACAGACAGCCCATGCTGTCTGGGAAGACAGGAAGGTTTAAAATGACATCTATTGGATGAAAGTTAAGTAATGTTGGGTGTCACCAGGTTGTCTGTTTGCATTCTGTCAGTCTATTTGAAAAGGTACACCCAGCAAACATTTATGTTTTTGGATGCTTGGATTGCAATTTTCCAAAAATATTCTGTTCAGATTTGGCAGAAATATTATTATTAATCATATAATAACAATATGACTGAACATTCATTCATTTATTGACACATGCAAATAAAGAAAAGGTGAACTGTGTTTGGCGATTAGACCCCATCGTGGCGTCATCGTATTTAAAAGGGGGTTAGTGAGCCGTGAGATAATTAGGACCCCGAGGACAACGAGTTAATGATGATTTTGAGAACCTCTTTGGACGGTACAGGATGGAGTTAATGAACCTCTTTGGACAGTACAGGATGGAGTTAATGATCATTTTGAGAACCTCTTTGGACAGTACAGGATGGAGTTAATGAACCTCTTTGGACGGTACAGGATGGAGTTAATGATGACTTTGAGAACCTCTTTGGACAGTACAGGATGGAGTTAATGAACCTCTTTGGACAGTACAGGATGGAGTTAATGAACCTCTTTGGACAGTACAGGATGGAGTTAATGATCATTTTGAGAACCTCTTTGGACAGTACAGGATGGAGTTAATGATCATTTTGAGAACCTCTTTGGACAGTACAGGATGGAGTTAATGAACCTCTTTGGACAGTACAGGATGGAGTTAATGAACCTCTTTGGACAGTACAGGATGGAGTTAATGAACCTCTTTGGACAGTACAGGATGGAGTTAATGATGACTTTGAGAACCTCTTTGGACAGTACAGGATGGAGTTAATGATGATTTTGAGAACCTCTTTGGACGGTACAGGATGGAGTTAATGAACCTCTTTGGACAGTACAGGATGGAGTTAATGAACCTCTTTGGACAGTACAGGATGGAGTTAATGATGATTTGAGAACCTCTTTGGACAGTACAGGATGGAGTTAATGAACCTCTTTGGACAGTACAGGATGGAGTTAATGATGATTTTGAGAACCTCTTTGGACAGTAAAGGATGGAGTTAATGAACCTCTTTGGACGGTACAGGATGGAGTTAATGAACCTCTTTGGACGGTACAGGATGGAGTTAATGATCATTTTGAGAACCTCTTTGGACAGTACAGGATGGAGTTAATGAACCTCTTTGGACGGTACAGGATGGAGTTAATGAACCTCTTTGGACAGTACAGGATGGAGTTAATGAACCTCTTTGGACGGTACAGGATGGAGTTAATGAACCTCTTTGGACAGTACAGGATGGAGTTAATGATGACTTTGAGAACCTCTTTGGACAGTACAGGATGGAGTTAATGAACCTCTTTGGACAGTACAGGATGGACCACGAAGCACTTGATCAAGACGTTGAACACGTCATTTCTCAGAGCGGCCAGGAGACAGGAAGGACCTGATTGGTTGAGTGAGGCCGTGATGGGTGGAGCCAAACCGGTTGATTGGAAGCCTGATGAACTTCAGTTAGCCGCAGTGGACGCGGCTAAAATAAGGTTAAACAGAAATGTTCAAAATTATAAACAGGGCCTTTTTACTTTCAACCTTGAAGACGTAATGATGTTTGGAGGTCAGAAGGATTTTTACATACTTTACTTAGATAGCTAAAAGGCTAGTAACATGAAATCTAGCTAGCTAACTCCAGTTAGGACGTTTGTTTAAGCTAGCAGTAAAATATTAGCTAAAGCTAGTTTGGCAATATTTACGCGAACTTTTCCCCAGCTAGCAAAATCTTTTCTTTCCCAACCAAGAAAACACGAAACGTTTGTTGTGAATGCAAATAGATGTTAGATTAGCTGTTAATAGTTATTTTGGTGATGTCACTGAAGTCACGACACAAGTTGACTGACATGAATATATTAGCTCCTGGCAGTGCCAACTGTAGGGTTAGTTAGGTTCATCTGTCAGTCTGTTTGTTTCCCCAAACCTCCACACAGTAGATGTAATGTACGGAAACATTAAAGGACGGTACAATATATTAATGAATTTGCATTGAGAATGTCTTTTGCAATATTCCACCATCGCTGAACTGTTCTAAATGTTGTGGTAGTCAGCAGTGCTTTTATTTTGAAATCGCCGACCGGTGGTCTCGTGTATCATTCGGTCTGACTTGTCTCCTGGTCGACAGGGAGCGGGGAGTTGGTGTTTCTGAGTCGCTTTGGGGACTAGTGAGCTTCTCATACAGCTGTCCGGAGGAGAGCTGCGGAGCCAGGAAACATATGATCTGAGAAGGTAGACCTGCTCTTTATTCACACATCTGCACACATCTGCAAAAGCAGCCTTTAGATCCGCGGACCTTTTCTCTCCACCTCACGCCGCTCCGCTGATGGCGCACCGTGCAGCCCTCACCTGTGCCCATTTCAATTAGGGAGGGAAACTTCCGCAGCTTTTATTTACGGTAAACTAAAAGTGTTGTGGGAATGATGTGATATCTTACATGATTTGTGGCTGTGCGTTCTTTCAGTGCGCTGCTTACTACTTACTGTATGGACAGTAGGCTCCCTTATAGTGAGAGTGACTGGTTTAGTAGATGCAAAGAAACAACCCTTAAAGGATCTTTAGTGATGCCACAATGCAAGTTAGAAGCATGCAACAGTATAACAACGGGGCTCTAAACTATGTAGAAGCTGATACTATACGGGTTTATTAAATTAATTGGACATAAAATAGCCAGGTGTTTTAATGTCGCCATAAACTCCTTACAGTGAACTACAGCCACACTGTGAGTCCCTGGGGGAATTTTTAATGGATATTGGAGTGATTTTTCTTAAGGTACACTGAGGAAGGGCTGCTCTCAACAGACCTATAATCATAACTCTGTTTTTATTACCACAAGCATAGCTTGCCTCAACACTGACATGGTGAAAATGCCAAGTTGTAATAGTCAGCCATATCAATAAATTACTGAAAACTGCCTAAAAGTTGGCTGTAGCAGTAGTTGAAAACAAAAGGGGGTTATATTTCCAAATCCTTACAGAGTCTTTTCTGGCTCACATTAGATGCAGGTGTAATGATCATATAAAGACCTAATAAAAATCACATCTTCAGTTTTTATTAATATGCCGTGTCTGGCTTCTTGGACAAGTCTCAGTGAAAACAGAGCACTTATAGTTGACAACTGTGTTTCTAGCAGCACCTTCAGCCTTCTGCAGGGAGTTATGATGCAGCTAGGAGGCCGTGAATGTGACAGCAATAATACCCTTTTGCTCACTTACTGATGTGCTTACAGTCAGTACTTAATATGCTTTACCTTGATCCACAAATAGTTTGTCAACATCTAAATATGGAAGAAATTGTGCGTCATGAACAATATACTTAATTCTGAAAACAAGGGGAGGACTTAAAGAAGTAGCAAAAGAGACGTTCATTTGAAAGACGATAACTTTGCAGCATAATCTTAAAAGTTTAAAACAAGGGATATCAGTTTGGAGGAGATTTGGGGGGTGGGTGGGGGGGCAGTGGGCCGGGGTAGTCAAAAAATCTGTGATGTAAGTGATCTTGTCAGTCTATACTACTAGAGATGATTGTCTGTTCATATCTCCATTCAACAATTGTGAAAGAGTTTTACGAATCCGTACCTGCATACTTATTGAAATCACATGCTTTTAAAAATATATATATATATATTTACAGCAATGAAATATAAGACTGTTTGTTTGTCTGTGACTGAACAAACATGGACAGAATGAATTCAAGTTGACTCAAATCTAAGTGCCTTAATATTCCAACATAATCCAGGATAACATGTTTATAAAGTGCCATATGGAGAATTTAAGTCCTCTCTCAAACTGTTTGAATCCCTTCATCTCCCTCCTCCTCTTCCTCCTTTTCCTCCTGCCTCCGCTCCCCTTGCTGCTCCTTCCTCACCTTATCTCCTCCAACCCCCTGCTCTCTCCTCCTCATCTCCTTCATACTCCCTCTTTCCTCACCTGACGTGGTTCATTCTACATCCTTTCACCTTCCTCTCTGCTCCCTTCACCTCCTCTCCTCTTCCCTCCTCCCACCTCTCTGACTTTCCTTGCCTGTCACCTGTCTTTTCTTGCTCCCTCCCTCCTTCCTGTTTTTTCTTCCTCCCTCTGCTTCAGGTGTGTTGTGTCCTCCTGCCTGTTGCCACCAGGATGCGGTTCTCAGTCAGACCGAGCCTCTGCCTGCTGGGCTTTGTTCTCGTCTCTCTGTTCCCTCAGCCAGCGCAGGGCCAAGGTAAGTACCTCCACTTACTTTCCACTCAAGGGCCAACAGGGTCAACAAGGCCAACAGGGGGTTTACCACACAGCTACATGGGACCAAACAAGGCCAAGCTGGGCCCCACAGGGCATGCCATAGCTTTTAAACGCAGTGCTAAACTGTTAGGACTTTCCACAGTGGCACCGTGTAGAGCTAGAAACAGGGCTAGCTGATGCCGTCCCTAAACAAGGATAACTGGGTTTTTCATTATAGGGCTTTGAAAGGCTTTCTTCATCTGTGCCAAATGGGAATACCAGGATTCCCACAGGGCCAACAGTTTCCTCATTGAAACCCAGGTTTTAGTGGTTGTTTCCATGGTGACTGTTATCTTCAATACAGTTTTCTTCAACAACGGCAACCTGGGGCCTTTGACTTTGAGGCCAAACAAGGCTTTCAACCACAGAGTCAAACAGGGCCAGGGCTTCCCATACTGAGACCAGGCAAGGCTATGAACAGCCTATTTTCCTCATTAACTTGAAAGATTCATTGAATGTTTCCACAATGATACCAAAACTAGGCTAGAAATCATTCGCCACTAATCTGCTCTCAGCATAATGATTGTAAGCTCATTGCTGGCCTGGTAAACCTCAGTGTGTTTTATTCAGTTTTATTCAGCAGGTTCAATTCTGAATTTCACTCTGTTGCAATTTTGATGTGCAGCTTTGTGTGACATTATGTGAAATTAGCTTTTATTTTGAAGCATTTTTATTTAATGTGTCCTTTTAATGTGCGTTCACCTACATGTGTCTGTCTCAAAGGGAAAAGCTTTGATGCCAAAAACATAACGAGAAAATGTGTTTTACTGTCTGCTAGACAAACGGGTTTGCTGTGGCACATTGTCACCTCTGTAATTAATCTGCTCATGTGTTTAATTTATTATATAATGACAGATTTCTCAGGTTACAGATTTGAAATCACTAATCCCCAATCTTACTTTTGAAATGATTTAACTTACTTAAATTAAATTTAACTTACTAACTTTAAGTAAAGCAGTTTTTGATAAACTTTTCTTTTGCTCCTGAACGTCTGTTTACTTCACAGCATTTGTGTGTTTTACCACAGCGCCTCACTGTCTGTAAGACAAGAGCTCTTCACATAATTATGTCTCTGACCCTGTTTAACTCATTTAACTTATTAACACATAACCTCACTCATTACCTCATTAACAGAGAGAGATGAGTGTCCTTGATACCATTATCACCATTAACAATCTTATACACTGCTTTTTTACCGAGTAGACCTCTCACGGAATGTAAATGATGGATTGATGTGTCTAAGATTATCTGTGCTGAGTGAACTTTATAATACAGATGGATCTAAGATAAGGTTTTGGATCTGTTTTCAATCTTAATGTGTGGGGTGTCACGTCTGGTATGAGCATGTGGGGAAAAAAAAGGAACACACTGAAAGATTAATGTTTTGCTTTGAGCACAGTTAGGTACTCATGCTTCACCCAAACACACTTAGCATCTGCCAACTTTCAAAGATTGTTGGCAGAGTTGAACTTGAAACGGGGCTAAACCTGCTCAGCGCTGCGGTGGAGAACCAAAGCCTGCTGACATAGTGCCATAACCATAGAGGTGGATGGACTCATACTGTGCCATACCATAATTGCAGATTAGGGGTATGAAAGGTCAGTATGCATGCTAATTAGCTAGCCTGGACAACTATACCATAAGTTCCTTTCAGAGAGTGAGGAGTTACCCCTGTGTTAGCTGCCTAGTGACAGACCCACCCTTTATCATAAACCATATTTTACTGTATCTACATGCTCTTATCCTGTGACGTGATATTTTAAATAAAATGATAAAGCAAGCTAATAAAGCTTAACCAAGGGAATGCTTGTCAATATGACAAAATGATTTTAATACTCCTTAATTAAAGTGTTTTTTGGCCCATACTGGGTAATCCAACTTTGAATCAGGTGTTTTTCCAATACACGTTTGTTAAATGAATATCTTTGTACACTTATGTAATGTTGCCCTGTATTGTTCTTCTCAGTGTGGTTGTTATGGCTGCCATCATAACACAGCTAACTGGAAATGTTCAGTTATCGTTGGCTCAGCCAAAAGCGCCAATAGTCATGTGACTTTCATTCAACTCGCTGTCTGAAAGCACCTAGATAACCTCAAGTAGATACTTCAGGACTTTGGTCAGGGCTGCGATTAACAAGTATTTCCATTATTGATAAATCTGCCCATTATTACTTAATCGATTTAATCATTTTGACCATAATGTCATTGTGAAAAATGCCCATCACAATTTCTCATAGCCCAAGGTGATGTCTTTAAATAGCTTGTTTTGTTCAACCAACACTCCAAAGCCTGTAGATATTTAGTTTATTATCACTGAGACTTCTCTAACTGAGAACCTGGAACCAGCAAATATTTGGCATTTTTGCTTAAAAAATAACTTAAGCCATTAGCTGATTATAAAAATAGTTGCAATGTTTTTTTCTCTAGATCTAATCAATGAATTGACTATTGGTATGTTTGCCTCCAAGAAATGTTTACCAGTCAGTCTGCAACCATAATTGGCCCAGTAAAGGTACAGCTTGACATTTGTGCAACATAGTAAGTCTGTCACGAAAGGGACGCTTGCTAGTTTTGGCCAGAGTACAAGGAAAGTGAAAGCAACCGCAGCATTCCTCAGTGAAGAGGCCATAGTGTGCTAGCCTCGGCTACACCAGTGACCCAGGAAGAGCTGGGGGAGTTACGATCAGCTTGGAGAGCTTCCACTGAGAAACTCCTCAGCTGTGTGTCTCTGTTAGTTTCAGAGGAGTCAGATAAGGTGAGAAGTTAAATAAAATGAAAAGCTGAGAGATGGATAGACTTCATGCTGATCTATGAGCAAAACCCTTAACCAACAAGAGTCCAGAGAGTTCTGTTTAACAAGTTTCCTTGTGCCATATTGAAAAGTGAGTTAGGGCTTTTATTAAGTAATTACTTAGTCACGTCCTGAATTACTGTCTGACCCAATACCTGTCACCAAATCCCTATTTAAAAGGTGAAAGGTCGAAGAATGGTTTCAGTGGCTTAGCTCAGGCTTTGTCGAGGCTTCTCATGTTTTCCTTGCCTGCAGAAATAATAGGAAGAAGTGTCTGCAGGTTTCTGTAGCTGGAGGGGAAACAGACGAAGGGAATGTGGTCGAATGTCAGTTGTTCAGTGTTACGTTTTCTAGGTGACTTTCCAGTGAATAAAATCAGAAGCTGCGGGGATAGAAGTGGAAATTGTCTGTGTATGAAGTAGAAAAATAATTTGATCTCAAATTACACAAAAGTTTGACATGAAAAGGATAAAAAAAAAAAAAAAGTTTCCACCACTGTTTGACTCCTTTTACCATCCTCCCTTACCAGAAACTCTGAAAGCTTTAGCTCTAGTTTGCTCTGAAAGAACAGCGCCCTTTATCTGGGAGAATACAGAGTACAGAGTGTGTAACCCTACTGATCTGAAGTTTAATGTGATGATGATTCATTGATGTTGTAATGCTCTCTGTAGCACCTTTAAGAGAGCCTGCTCTTGGCAATGACAACATGGGTCTGGGAGTCTTTTATAAAAGACATGTTTGCAAACTAAAAGCTTCCTACTTACGGACGAGAGTTTTGCCGTTTTATATACTCAGCTCAGCGCCGTCCCTTCACCTAATAATGTCCCCTGGATTCTCCTGCTCTCACTGATCATTTAAAGGCACTCAAAAGTTTGCGTCTGACTTGCTTCAGAAGTCTCGGTGGGTGTGACGGACACCTCTTCAACCCTCGGCAGCAGTCGGCTCTGCAGTTTGCGCAAGATTTTCCATGAAAAATAGATGAGAATTAAGTTCTCATCTCTACAGGCGAGGCCTTCTGTCTTCACCAGGCTGTTTGCTCAGTATCCAATACTTGTCTCTGCGTGAGAATACAATCTCACAGAGAAGATCCATGGCTTTCTGCGAGGGAGGGAGGGAGGGAGTGTGTGTGTGTGTTTGTGTGTGTGGTGCTGCAAAGGAACCGGCAGGTTTTCTTAAGAGGCGTGAGAAAAAACAAAGCCACATGGAATAAGATTCACTGAGAATTTTATGTGCGTACACAAGAATACACTTGCCTCCAGTTGAGGACAAACATACATAATTCATGCATACACATGTAGATGCACTCACACAGGTACACACAACACACGCAAACACACAACCAACAGACTACACCGTTTCAACTACTACAAACAGAGAGGTGCGAAATCTGCTTCTCGAATCATTTGGGATTTGAGCAGCTCTCTCCAGACGAGAGAATGTCCTTTGTTTCCGAGACAGAGAGCTAAACCCTGAGCCGAAATCCCATGCAGCCCTCATTCTCATTCCCAGGTTGGTGAGATAATTGGTACAGTATTGCTTATATGTGTTTGTATATAAATATATTTGCCTGCTGTTGAATGCGCCGGCTTCACATTCTCTCCGTTGAAATCAGGATTATCCTTCCTGTGCTGAACTCAAGTTTCTTTGCATACCTACATGGTGTCGTATGAGTAGTTTTCTGAAGATAATGACATGCATAAAGAGGCGGTTCACCCAAAACGCTGCAGAGGTGTTTGGTGATAGGTCTTATCAGCTTGACTAAATCCTGTATTGTGGAGAAAGCTGCAGGGAAGTAGATAATCAGTTCAGAAAAGCTCAAGAAAGCAGCCACTTTCTCTCCAAATTTGTGTCATTTTCAACACAGCTGTCTTTTTACCTTAAAACGAACATGTTAGTGTTCAAATATCCATACATATTGATATTACCGTGTGTCATATGGAGAGACACCATGTATGCCGACACCCACAGCAATAAAAATTCCTTCTAAATGGTGCATTTTCCGAAGTCAATATGTTTTTCTAATGTTTTGTTTTGGGTGAACCATCCCTTTAAGCCTTGTTTATTGCGCTCCAGAGCATCAGAGCTCTACCAAGCGTCAATCACAGTGTAGGTATTTAAAGAAGTCGGCGGCAACAGATGGCTCACCTCATAATGAGGACACAAACACAGGAACGAGTTTGTGGGTTTCATATTTTATTTTCCACCCCCTGGCTTTTCTTTTTTTTTTCTTTTCATAGTTAACCAAATTAGACCGGGGAATGTGTTGCTTCTAGATACATATTTATTATCTGGGATTTGGCCGGTGTAAAAATGATGGGGTGTTGTGGTTGTCGACCCTGGAAATGTGTTTTTTGGCATTGCAGTGCTTTACAATGGCCTTATTCCAGTGTTTTAACCTGCGTCTTGATGTGAAAACACAACAACAGTGCATAGGAGCAAAGTGAAATATGATCATACTCTTGTGTACAAGGAAAACAGTTCCACTGACACAGTGTTGTTGCCTTTTCAGAGGGTTTATACACAAGTCGAGGCCATTGTAAAGTGTATTTGGATATTTTGCAGCTCAGTAGATATAGTCACTCTGTGTTGTACATCTAAACACTCCTGCTTAGGACAGGAGAGGAATAGTAAACAGATGCTATTCCAGTGCCTTTCCCTTTGGTGCCCTCTGTTCTTTTTCTCCTTGCAGTTAAAAGGAAGTCACATTCACTCCTTTTTCTCATCCTCTTCTTACCCCTGACGACAATTTCAAAGCGCAGAGATGCAGAAAGACAAGAAAGGAGAGAAATGAGATCAGGACAGGGAGGGATCAGATAGAAAGTGTAAGACAGAGGGACAGATGAGGAGATAGAGATGGAGAGAGTGAAAGCTTGAGAAAATGAATATAAGGAAGGGATACAGAGAGAAAAGTGGGGGGTAGGCCTCTAGGCGGCTGACAGGGCCAACAACTAATCAGGAAGAGAGGCTTTGATGCTGATGGTAAGTGGAACACAGGAGAAGACCTGTCGTATCCCCACAGAGAGAGAGAGGCACAATGCGGGCTTGTCAATAGATGAGGAAGAGGAGGATGAGGAGGAGGAGGAGAGTGGGACTTTGCTTTTTAATGTGACATCTGTGCAAGCTAATCTCTCTGATGTGTATCCTCCCGCTTGGATGAGATACAATTTATCCGTCTTTATTTTGATTTTTTTTCCTTTCCTAACTGTTCAAAAACACAGATGGAGCGACTGCCTCTACGCCGCCATAACTCTGGAGGGAGTTCACTTTAACTTACCTCAGTCACAGTTGTGCTTTGTGCTTCGCGGATGAACGACCGTGCACAAGTAAAACAGAAGGAGAGCAGATTCTGTGAAACCTGCAGTTCTGTAAAACATCCTGAGCAGTGATGCTGTTTGTGACTAGTTAAGGATAGATTTACATTTTTGTCACTCTGTTAATAGCAGCAGTTTGACACTACCTGTGTTATCAATACATTTATTATCAACTATTGACTGAACAAAAGTGAACTCCATCCATTGTTATGGATGTAATCCACTAATACACACTGATGACAGTAGTCTTTCTAATATTGAGACAAAGGTATTGGCGGTATGGATGGTGCATGACAGAGATCTTTTATTCATTCATTCATTCATCATTCAAATATTTACAGTATGTTGCAAACTGACTTATTGTGTAAAGCTGTTTATCTTGTTTCTCTGTCCAGTCTCATCGCCGCGGAGATTTCGTGCCAAAATCCTGAGCCCCACAAAGCTGCATGTGTCGTGGAAAGAGCCAAAAGGAGAGTTTGAAAGCTACAAGGTCATTTACACCACACAGCCAGGTAAGATCCAGCACTGACCCAGAGAAGTGGTGTTAAAAACACTTCTCGTGACTCTCCTCATGCTGTCTTTTCATCATTGATCGATAGAGGGAAGACTGGTTCTGTTTTCACTGCTGACTGTATGACCGCTGTAACATTTTGAGAACTTTCACTAAATAAACAAAGGTTTTGTTGTAATGTAGTGGACTGATCGCCCCTAAACTGTCAAGATGTCCATGATGATCCAGATGTAGGTTTTCTGCTTCTTCAGCAGCGAGTGCTCTGCTTAGCGAGCTGGAGGATTGCTCAGAGCTGGTTGAGCTTTGCTCTCTGCAGAAACCTTCTAGTTTAAACTTGATTTATCCAGGGAAATCTCACAAGGAATTCACACTCGTCTCCTGTATAGTCGTGCCACATTCACACCTGGAAGCTGAGCAGCACAACCTCTGTGACGGATTAGCTGTCTAGTGTCTTGCTCAAGGGCTCCTCAGCAGTAACTACCACAGGCTGATACATCATTAAAGAAGAGCCTCCATCAGAATCAGAATCAGAATCAGAATCAGAAACTGTTTATTGCCAAGTAACATACATTACAAGGAATTTGCTGTGGTCTGAAGGTGCTATTGTTTTGATAACAAATAAGTAGAATATAAAAGCTAAAATAAGAATAAGAATAAAAAAAAAAAAATAAAAAATAAAAAAATAAAAAAATAAGATAAGATAAATAACAACAGTGACTTGTAGTTAAAATTTGCACCAATGTGGCACCCAGACAACATGAGAGGAGTTGTTGTATAATGACAAACAGAATGCAGGTTGAGTCAGTTCACAAATCATGTTAACTGTGTGGCGTTATTCATTTGTGTGGGACAAAAATTCTAGTTATGCACAGAGGAGCACAGTAGTTGGACCTCTTCCCCTGAGGGGGAACAAATCAACCTTTTTATGTGGGTTTCACCTGCATGCTGGTTCATAATTCATGCTGCAGAGAAAGACACGTAACCACACACGGGATCTGATGTGAATCTGATAGATCTGATAGAACGTTAGGTGCCTACTGTGGAAACCGGTGGTTGATTGCAGCTGATGCCTTTGGATTTATTGATGAATGCGTCAACAAGTTTGTGAAACTACTTTGTGAACATTGGTGTGACGGGGCTCATCTGCATGTCAATGTGCAGCCCAGCTTGGCTCTCGAGTGTTGTTAATGGGCATGGAAGTTATTTTGCAAGTGATTGGATTCACTTCAGGTGTTATTTCAAGTGGGGTTGGGAGCAGATGAGTGAGGAGTGCTTCTCCGAGACATCAACACCAACCCCTCTGACACTGTAACCCATTTAAATCAATGAGGGTACGAGACTAAAGATGAACCATCTTTCAGTATAATCCAGTACAGCCTCTAAGATGAGCATGAAGTTAAATCAGCAGCTCTCTAAAACATTTTCAAAACTATAACCTTCATGGAGGATTTATTCGAAGGGCCAGGTGTGAGTAATAAACTGGTAACTGAGTGTAAACTGACACCACAGCTCCTTGAAGCCTTTCACTGTCACTGTCAGTGTGAACAACTGTACAGAAGACCTGACTGAGTTCAGCTGCAGACAAACTGCTGTTCTCTCTGTCCAACCAACGTAGACATGACGCTGTCTTAGACTGACTATATGGTTCATGAGTTAATCTGTGATTATAATCATAAGGGGTATTTACTCCGATTCAAAACAGTGGCCAAGTTTTTTATTGCAGGGAGTGAAAACAGGTGCACCGCAGACGTTTTTACTGTTTATGGGTGTGATGCAAAGCCATAAGCCTTCATTTTGTGTTGTATTGTAATTACAGTGTGATTAATTTATGGAGCGCATCATGTGACATGAGGGGAGCTGTTATTGAGTGGTGTGTGGGGCGGGCCACCATGTTGGAAGTTCACATTGCATTGTAATTGTGTCTTTCCTTCATGACCTTTTCACTCCTGTTATAATATGAGCATTTAACATCCACCCGTTCAAATAGTTGTTTTTTGGTTTTATGGAAGAGGATAACCTTCACGGTGTCTCTGCGTCTTGGTCACTAACACAAGAGGGTAGAAATCTTTCTATTTGTGGTTGAACTGCTCGGTAACAGAGTCCATTGGAAACTTGTTTTGAAAGATGTAAAAACGTAGATCCCAACAGGTAGCAGCTGTGGATGCTGTGAATATTTTTAGTGTTGGTGCCGTTTGTTCTACCAACAACTGATGAACATAGAAATGTTGAGTGGACTGTGACAGGCTTTCATTCATAGTTGTACCTAATGTTTTTTTGTTTTATTTTTGTTTATGTAAAATCCCTGCATTTCAAAGCTTGCATTGTCTAATTTAACACAGCTCAGTGTCACTTCGTAGTACTGACAAGTACATGGCAACACTTCCTCACGATTTCGGTTAATTTTAGGTGTTGCTCATTTGCATATAGAAGTTAAAAATGGATGCAAGAAATAGAGGAGATAAAGCTCAAATGATACAGACTGCGTGTGTTTGTGTGCACAACACTTGGTGAAAGAGTGTATTGTGGTTATAGTCCTTCAATAGTATGCCCAGGTTTTTATGTTACGATGAAATGTTTCTTACAGTAATACTGTAGATTGGAGCAGGTGTACAGACCATACGGACACTGTTTTGTTTTTTTCCTTTCTCTTCTGGTTATTTTTCCCTCTGAAGAAGACATCAGGCTGCAAAGACATATTTTATTGCAGTGGGAGAAGGTGCAGCTGCATGTACTGCTGTAAAAACTGTCCTCTACTCCTTTTACTGTTATGACGGAAAGCTTCAAGAATTCATTCTGTTAAGGACTTGTAATTATAGGACAGTTACAAAGATTCCCAGAGTAAGCTGTGAGGCCCAGAAGGGGTTACCTGGGTGTGTTTGTGGAGATGCAGTTAATTTCACTTTTATTTCACTCACTAGACACTAGATACTTGGTACAATAAATTAAGTTTATACTGTAGAAGAACTGTTTTGATGGGTTAACATATAGTCAGAGTTTTACTCATCAGACATTCCTCACTAACTTTTGTCTGCAATTGAAGTCATTTTCAAATTCTGTACTGAATCCTGAGTAACTGCTGGTATGATGATGTCATGAGTGAACATTTGGAACCACCACCTTTACCAAAAATTTAAGCAAAACAAAGTCACTCGTTTTTTCCCACAAGAACCTTTAACTATTGGTAGTGAATTTGTGAATCAGTGTCCCATCGAATGTTCCCTTTGGAGGTTTTCTGTAAGCCAAAAATGTGGTGAATTGATTTCCTATCTCAAAAAACATTTCAAACTGCTTCATACTGTATATGGCACATGACTGTCACTGTCAAAATGCACAACCGCCTTGAGCATTCATGCAAATGCTTACAGACATTAACAGTAAACAGTAAACAACACAGGGATATGGCTCTACGGCATCACTAGTGGCCAAAACCTACACAGAGCACCTTTGTGGAGGTATGACGGCTGTAAAAAGATATCTCTTTTAGCATATTTTCTTGATTGACAGGTGTTTTTCCCAACAGTCAGTCGGATACCATGATGTTTGTTGTCCGTGTTGTTGGTCCTTTGCTCTCAGCTGACTGCGTTACAAATCTAACACTTTCTAAACTTGTTCAGTCAATAGAATTGAACAACAGCTGTTTTTGACCGGGGGGCTTCAGGGTAGTGCATGTACATCCCAACGTGATATCAGGTGCGTTGGCAAAAAAGCAAAAACAACCTCAAGAGAAAAATGCGCCTGCACACTGAATAGATTCAATATGCACATATCAAATGATTTACAATATTTACAAGACGAAACTCAATCCCATATCACTCACTGGGGTGTAAACAAATGCTGACATGTTGACGTCATTGATTGGCTCGACCTGGGAATCACACGTGGGTTGAATAGTCTATGTTGAATATTTCCTGATGAAGATGAAGAATGCCTAAAACGTTGTTATTGTACGTAATAAATCATATTTTTGGGAGTATCTCTTCAGTGTGCTGGGATCTTTTCCTTTGAGACTGTTGCAGACTGGGAACGTAACATTGTACCAGAGATACAGGCTATTTTTTTTTATTTACCTCTACACTGCTGGATGCACAAATCCATTGTGGCCTGAAGTTTGAAGGTGAAGTCAACCTCTGCCAGTAGAGCTGCTGTCAGCCAGCGGCGAAGTAAACCTGTAGCTTTTGGTATGGCTTGGCCGTCTGTTTGATCACAGTAATGGAGAAAATGTCAGATAAGATGCAGTAAGCACAGGCAGCCATCCCCTGACACCGCGAGGGAGAGTCGAATGGATGGAGGGAATATAAAGAGAGAGACGCTAGAGGGCAAGATGAAGGATGGAGCTGGAGAGGCATGGAGAGAGACTAAATGGAAAGAGGGATATTGGATATAGATAAATAATACAGTAGATAAAGCAGGGAGAGAGTGACAGATCCTGACACAATCTGATCATCTGTCAGAGAACAACATGTTGCTCTGGTTTCCTTTTCTGGTGGCTAAGTTAAAGGTTTGCTAAATGTTTCTGCTGCTGAGTGATGACATGTAAACGCAGAGTTCCCTTTAACCGTCGTGAAGCCTTTCTCTTTTGTCTCATGATGTAAATGCTTTTCAGTGAAACAGTGACGAGCGCTGTAGCCTCACTTGAGCTAAAGCTTTACTGCCTTTTCATGTTCTTACAGATATTGAAATCGGCTTGACATTTTCACCAAAGTACGATGGCCTCATTTCTGATGCCCACACAGCTTACTTTGCAGCATGTTGCCTTCGGGTAGTGCTTAGTGTTAAAGAAAAGGAGAAAAAGAAATTAGATTTAAAGAGTAACTGGGAGTAACTGCAGGGAACTGGGCTGAGGGAGGGAGGTGAATGACGGAGACGGTCATCTTCTCGCTGTAGGCTGCTGGTATCAGCATGAGTGTGATGAAGGTGGAAAAGCAGTGACGGAGCGCTAGTTAATTTTCTTCAACCGCGGGGAGTTTTTATAGAGCTCAGCTGGTTGGTTTCATTCAGATTGTCTTTTCCTGGTTGAAGTCAAGACTCTGTCATAGTTTAAAACAAATACAGACAGATGCAACATGCAGAACAACACAAGTTTAAGTTTGTACTGAATGCAAAGACCAACTAATAATTATTTGATTTAGCTGTCTACTGTATAATACTTAATTGTAAAAGATACTCAGGCGTCATTCAAGGGTTTAAGAAACTAATTCCTGTTTTAAAAAGTGCAATAGCATGTCGGTTTTTGTGGCAGTCATTTTCTAGCAGCAGATGGTCGAAAGTAGAAAGATTATTTTTCTTTTATAACAATTTAAGAAGATTTATTGATCCCAACTGGAATATTTGTTCTGTAGCAGCAGCAGAAAAAGTAAAAGGACTGAGCAAGAGGCAAAATAACAAGTTGAATTCAATCATACAAATAAGGCAAAGAAATAAAATCACTCTTCACTAACTCTTAAACTAATTTGCATGTGATGATCTTGGACGTTTCTGTATCTCTCAATATCTGTCGAGATGATAGACTCTCTCGAAGCCAGGAAACAGAAACCTACGCTTCCCAGTCAATCTGCAAACTGCTGACTTCTGCCAAACCTTCTGCTGCTAAGCAAAGCACATTTGGCAGAATACATATCTTTTATTTGATTTGTATTTATACTGCGTATTACATTTGTGTTCATATTCTTGGTTTCTACCTTTTACTGTTGCTGTTTTTTTTTTATTGTTTTCCCTCTGGTCTTTGCTGCTGTGATGAGCTGTCGCCACCGCAGGCGTTAATAAAGTTAATCTTTCCTCTCCTCAGCTTGTGATGCCAGAGGGCATTTTCTTTTCTGGGCAGTGATCATGTCACTCTCAAATGCAACTGAAGACATTTTCACATATTTGGAAATAGTTTGAGGCTATTTGAGAATTCAGAAAGGTGTGTAGTAAGTGTGTACAGTTCACATACATAATGATAGTCTGCAGAGTATGATGGTTTGAGAGACTGTTCAATAAGTGAAGGTCAGTAATGGCATTCTGTATTACAAGCATCTTCATCAGCAGCCATTTGCTCTGCTGAAGTGTCCTTGAACACGACATCAAGCACCAAACTGGCCACACACTTCCTAAAATTTCCAATTTCCTTCAATGTGAAAACGTATATATGTGTGCGTCTCATACTGTATGTAATCCTTGCCTTGTTGAAGAGCAGTTCACAGACCTGAGTTGTAAAAGCATTTGAAAAGCTTTTAGTGGTTTGTTGCAGTTCAATGAAGGTACAGTATGCGATGATTCATGCACCTGCAGATGTAGGTCTGCTGTCAGTGGGAGTCAGAAGTCAAACAAAAAGAACACAAGTGCTTCAAGAAATAAAAGTACAGTGTAGTACAGAAACACAGTTTGCTGTAGAGTATACTGAGTGCTCTGTGGGTGTGGAAGTAGCTGAAAACTGGATAACCAAGAAAATAATCATTCTCATGAATTTTGGAAAGTTGGCGATAGGTCAGAAATCTGAAATTCTGTACCACTGTTTGACATGCAGAATAGTGATGGCATTGTGTTAACTGTTAACAAAATGTGACTTATGTCACTTCCTCCATCCCGTCACTCAGTCTTCCTAAATGTCTTCTTTCCAGCCCTTATCACCTGTCCATCACCCTATAGTCTGTCTGTCTTTTCTTCCTATTGATGCTTGTGTTGCTGTTATTCCAGGCCAGAGTTTAAGTGCAGGCCAGGTGTTCAAAAGATGTCTCCCCAAAACAACTCAGTCCACAACTCACTGTGTGGATGTCTCTCAGATTGATATTCTGTATAACATAAGTGTGTAACATTTGACTTGCAGTGGGCGAAGGCCTTCATCTCCTGTAGAAGGAGTTCAGTCTGCAGGTTTAACTGGTCCTTCAGGAATACAAAGTTTTGCTGTTAGAGTTAGAAGTTCTTTGCTTGCAGTCTGTAGATCTTCATGCTGCTAAACAGCTGTTGTGATTGTCTGTGTTGAATTTATTTGAACATAATTACACAGATTAGAGGGAGAGAAGCATTTCTGTGCACAAGCTATCTTCAGCTTTTTATAATTACACGGATATTACTTGAAGTAGTGTGATCCCTGAAAAGTGATTGTCACATTTAAAACGATGCCAGACAATGTAAATTATCCTGAAGCAGTTTTTTGTAATTGCATAGAGAAAGGCACAGTTGAAGTAGAATAAAAGATAATGAGAAGTTTGGAATAAAGCTTTGTGTTTGTGTGTTTCCAAAGCAGCAGTTTGGTGTTCATTTTATCTTTTTATGACGAACAGCATTTCTCCTGAAGAGACTAACAGCAACGATGGATGGATCCTCCTGCGTTATTCTTTTGTGCCCTAGAGCTCCATTGTTGTCCAAAAACCATTTAGAAAAACACATGAAAAAAACATGCGTCCTCACTGGGCGACACATTTCTTCATTACAGCCAGTTTCCAGAATGAATTCATCGTTGGTTTTGGTGTCTTCAAAGTTTTTTGTTAATACTAAAAATCAAAAATACTGTAAAGCCAGCTTTGTCCTTTAATGGGGGGGCGGCAGTGGCTCAGTCCGTGGGGAGTTGCAGAGTTGCCAGTTCACCTCCTGGGCACTGCTGAGGTGCCCCTGAGCAAGCCAGCGAACCCCTAACTGCTCGGGCGCTGTGCTGTGCTGCAGCCCCGTCACTCTGACATCTCCTCCCAATAATAATGTCTATAGGTCCTGTCTGTGCATGTGTGTCTTCTTCTTCTTCTTCTTCCTCCGCCACCTTTCACTTGTCGTACTGGGCGTGTCAGTGCTTGCTCATTATCAAACATTGTATGAATAAGCAACCTGCATTTTCTCCCACAATCGTGACGTTGTGCCAAGCAGACATTAGACTGACTGACAGCTGTAAAGACATGGGTTTGTTTTACAGTCCTCACTGTTTCTGCATGTTCTCCCCATGAAATTGATGATTTAATGAAACTTCGAAATGATTCCCTGGGATTCAAACCAGCATTGCTTTCTTCTCTCACCCTGGAACAGGTGGAGAGCAGAAGGAGGTTCAGGTGTTGAAGCAGGAAGCAAAGCTGGTCATCCAGGACTTTGACCCCTCCAAAGAATACAACTTTAAGATTATTGCAGTCAGTGGAGGAAAACAGAGCAAACCACTTCAGGCCAAACATGAAGGTAAGAGTCAAATCTTCAACCCTCAGTGGTATGATTCCCCTGATGAGTGATTCTGAAGACAAGCGGTGTTAGTGTCAGTTGTTCCAGAGAGGAACAGGCTGTCTTCAGATCGGGGGTTTACAGAGATAGCACTATATCATTCAAAGTTGTTTGAAATGTAAAATCAACTGAACTTGAGAAGTGCAACGACTTCAAGACATTCGGATATGAAAGGTGGAATCACACATGATAGAAAACTGCTGCTGAACACAACTATGAACCATGTGTCATCAAGCTGCACCTCTGGCTTCAATCAGTGATGTCACAGCGGGTGTTTTTCATCAGCTATGATTGGCACAATACCTGCTGTGACATCACTGATTGGGGTGTGGCCTCGGGAGCAAAATCCTTGAAAGTTTGAACCTGTAGAGAACAACACGGCAGCACTGTGTGATTTAGTGATTTCTGTACTTTCTGTGTGCAAGTTGTGCCTTCATGCTGACGTCCATTGTTCAGCGATACCTCCGCTGTTTATTTGGCTAATGCTGTTTAAGCTGTTTGGTTGGTGGAGGATGGGGTGCAAGATGAGTTGAGAAAAGCTGGAAAGAATTCAAACAGCAACACAAACAACAACAACAGCACGCCTCAGCTGGCTGCGGTTTGGAATAAAAAAATAAGCTGTTTACATTGTTTCAGTCTCTGACATTCAGCATACTGCCGATGTTTACTTGTCATGCTGGCTTCAGGAAAAAAGAACTGCTACACGTAAACCTTTTGAACAGGATTTTTAATGTCGAAATCCTGAGTTGCTGTATCCAGAAATGTTTTCATGTCAGGGTGGAAAAGCCCTTTGACTCAGCATTTAGAAAATAAATGTCTTAACATTACAGTGTCGTCAGCATGAGAAATGTTCTATGTTTGTTGCATACACGTACACAGTGAGAAGTGCAGCAGCACTTATGAAATCTGAATCTAAATGTGGGTGATGATGTTTGACACTACAATCATTGCTGCTGTTTACTTTTTGTGGCAGCGTTGGATACTTCAAACTCTCCTCTGGCAGTGCAGCTCAGTGAACAGCAGATGTTAAAGACGCACCTGGTGTCATTGTAGTTAGAACAAGAGTTCAACTGAGCGATTGACTGATTCTAACAAACAAATATTTAAGTATATAAGTGTTGACGCTTTGGCCAAAATAAGCCTCAGTGTTGATTCACTGACATCCTCAGGCTCATCAGGGCCTAAACTCTTCATCACAGTGTGCCTAATTGATCAAAGTAAGTCAGGTTTGGATGTTGTTTTTCTTGTTTCTTACATAAAAGCTTTAATACACTCATATTTTCTAATTTGTTATGTTTTTTTTTCATGTATTCTGGTAGATTCTATTCGTGGGGTTTCAGCAATATTCTGATTTGCGTTTTTTTTTCTCAGAAACGTTTAATATAATTTAATGCATTTTTTTGGTCTTGCTCTTGTTGTGTTTTCTATTTTATTGTTTGATTCATTGATTGATAAACATCCTGGCCATGCTACTGCGGTTCTCCTCCCCTCTCCCACCACTCATTCATGTAGATTCATGCATTATGTGTTATTTCTTCCAGCTCAGCGATCAGGCGTCGAGGTGGTTCAGTCCCAGAGGACACGAGACAGCGGTGCCACCGATGAGAACAACGAGATCTCAGAAGGTAAGATCCACGGCAGAGAAACAGGAGGCAAACCAGGTGAACGGAAACACTGAAACAGAAAAGATTGACGCCTCCGTCTGCAGTGAGTCTCTGGTCATCCCCTTCTGTGTAACACGAGCAGGGGAGATTCTCTTTGATTTGCCATGACAGGAAGACAACCTGCCATTCTTCAAGAACAACCCCCAAAACAAAAAAGTCCTGTAACCAAGAACAAGTATTTTACAGATTGGAGAAGACAGCACTGTTCTCAGCTCAGTTCTGAAGTTCTCTTTTTGTGAAGAAAAAATGTCAAAGGATTGCTCGACTGACACATGAAGCTATCATTTCTAATACCCCGACCTTTTTTCACTGCGCAATGACACAACAAAAACAGGTAGGTGGAATCTGAAGAGGCCTCCGAGTTCTGTCACAGACGGCTGCAGTCACTGCGGGTGGGGAACGAGTTCGATTCACCCTCTAAATCAAAGACGCTTTCGATTGTTCTGTCTGTCCGTGTTGGAAACAAAGCCATTTCATGATGTTTTATGATTACTGTTCTTACACGGGAAGAAGGAAGAAAGCCTGCGAATGTAATATTCTATCATCAAGCCTCATTCCCAAGAAAATGGAGGGAAAGGAAATGAAATGGTGCGAAAAAGGGATTTTAAGCGAGAGCCTGCAACAATCAGGAAATGAATCGAGAGCCGAGTGTGGTAAACAAGCCTATTATAATCATTTTGAAAGTGATTGTAAGCGCCGCAAGCTGAGGTGCACATTCAGCCACCACCAGGATAAAATAGGAAACAAGGAAACAACCAGGTAAGCCTAAATGTCTGAACTATATGTTGCTCTTTGTACTGCAAACCACATTAGCACTGCACAATTTATTAGATTTGTACCTCAACGAAAGATTTCAAAGCTTCATAAAAAGCTGTTTTTTGTACCATAAAGGTCTTAATTCAGCTCTTGTGGTCATTTTGTGTGTCAGTGTTGCTGATGTATTGGTGGGCTGTCTTATGTCTTTCCCATGTTTGGTTCCCCTGTGAATGAATGTAGCAGTGGACAAAATATTGGAAACACTTTTGAATAGCAGCCATGTTTATATTTTTATTTGTGTTTCTGCATCAAAACCAAAACAAATTGAACAAACATTTTTTCAGAAAAAATCCTGCAGCATAAACGCAGGATGTTTACCTCACTGTGTTTTGTTGACAAAAACCTGATGTTGTGCCGTGTTCTTTTGCAGCTTTTGAAAATGTGATGTGTTCCTTTGTGTGAGTGGCGTTGTGTGTTGAAGCCTTGAAATGGAGGAACGGTGTTAATGATGGTGCAGATGGGACTTCTGGCAGACGGTTAGCCGCCGTCTCAAACCCAAATTACAGCCTCTGCTTTGAAAATTGTCACAATGGGATAAATACTTCGCGGTTCAAACCCTTTTTTTGGGTATCTAAATCTACTTATTAGTGCATCTCAATCATCCTCACCCCATTTATTTTGACTTTACCTGTCTGCAGTCACATTTTAGTTGCAGCATGTTAAGATTTCCTTTTGATGAAATTGCATTCTCCAGTTTGTGTTTTTGTCTCTGCAGAATGAGAAAGAAAGAAAAAAAAAATTTAAGACAGAACTTGAGCTTTCCCCTCACTGCAAATCTCATTTCACTTCATCACCTCATCACTTCCCATGTAATTACAGCCTGAATCCTCTAAATGGGGATTATATTCTTCTCTCAGCAGCACCAGACCTCACCAGGAGAGGTTTAGTGATTGGTCATTTTTTTCCCTCCAAACTGCAGAAACTTTACAAACCTGTCAGGAATTTTCTCTGCTTCTACCTGAAATTACTTGTCCTCCAGTATCACAAGTTAACTCTGACGTCCTGGGGTCATTTTAAACCTCTCTGAGGTTTCATGCAATTACCAGTTTTCTCTCTGAGCCGTGTAACCAGTGTTGGAGTGTTGCAGATGTGAGATTAGATTAAACTTTACTGCTCTCATGGCGAAGTTAAGGCTTCGCAACAGCAAACGTAAAAGGATTAAAGATGTGTTTTAGTGGTCACAAGGTGCAAGAATGACTGCGGGGAACTTTAGACACAAAACACATGAAAGTTTGAAGAAGAGCCTGGTGGAACGAGATGCCACAGAATCAAAGGTCCTAAATTATTCAGCTTTAAGGATTGGGTTTCATTTTTGGTGGCTCAGGATCAGAATATTGTTCTTCAGGATGTTTTATGTAGATTGATGGTTAACTGAAAATAGCTTACCTGCTGACTGGATGCTAGCCAGTTCAAATGCTGCAACCTGGTGATTGGATGGCTTTTAGTGGTTTAGTAAAGAAAGCCAATCAGGATCAAGTCCAGTGGTGATGCATTTGTGAGCTTGTTTTCAGCGGCCTTGAAAAAAGGAGAAGATTTTTCAAATTCAGTAGCTTGAATTAAACCACTCTAACTAAATGTAATCAGATAAATGTGAATCTTAATTAAACATTCCTCCATTATATGTACAGACATATTTAGATTCCTTTAATGTGGGACCTTTGAAGCTTTGTAAATGAACAGAATCGAGTGGCGTTTTTACAAATATGACAGATTTGATGCCAGCCATTTCTTGTTGAGAACACTTACAGCTTGACAGATGTTTTAAAATGGGTGCTAGATTTCACTGGCTGTGTTTGCACATGCTGCACAAGACGAGTCAAAGCAGAGAGAGATGGCAGACCGGAGGGAGGGAGGAGGCGAGGAGCGAGTCCAAAGGGATCTGATCCAAAACGCTAAGATAATTACAGCTAGGACTTCCATAAAAGTCCTTTTTCTGACTCATTACTGCTGCTCGGGTGTTGCAAGATTGCTACTCTGCGTCAGTCTTCTTCTGTTTCTTCTCTCTGTGTCAGTCACTTCCTGTCAAGCCGAACAGTTTGAGTTTAAATGTGTTTTTACGAATGTTTATTACCACAAACATAAGCCAAAGCAAACGGCACGCTCAACATTTGAAATGAGCTGGCATCACTAACATCCAATTAGTACGTTTTTATTTTAGAAGTTACATTCATGTAGATAATAAGGGTTTGACTTCATTTTGTCCATAATTTCCATTGAAGATATCGGCTTGTTTTTGTGCAAATGTTGGTAAACAGTAATGTGAACACAAATCATACACGTCAGAAAATTAATTATCATTCCAGCATGAATAACCTGTTTTATAATTCAGTCAGATGCTGGAGTTAAATCTCTCTCTCTCCTTTCTGTTTACTGCCTCTCTCTCTCTCTCTCTCTCTCTCTCTCTCTCTCCATTCTCTGGCTGTCTCCTCCAGTTTACAAGGGTTCAAATATAAATTCTTTAAACACAAAGAATTTAAATGTGATGTTTGTCAAAGATCCTGCGGTGCTTCATGTCGCGTGGCCTCCGCCTCGACGCTGGCAGGAAGAGTCCGGAAATGTTCCAAATATTCAGAGGGAGTTTTTCCAATTTGAATGCACTTCGTTTTTTATATATAACCAACATAAAAGAAATAAATCTCTCAAAACTGTACTGAACCTACAGTGTCAACTCCTTACATGTTTGATCAATTAGGCTACAAAATGTCAAAATCATGACAGACCAACCATCAAATAACTCAAGTGTGTTCAGTTTGAAACAGACAAAACCCATAAAAACCTCGCTTTTGAAAGTTAAAATCGGCAAATCTGTCGATCGATTATCAAAACTGCATCAATTAATATTTGATGCGTACATGGTATGATGTGTGCATAGTATGAACTACATTCTGCACCCATTAATACAAACACTAATCAGAGTTAATTAATTGGACATGCTAATGCTAATGCTGATGCTCTGTTGATTCGCTGTGACGGAAATGAAACACTTTGTGATCGAGAGTTTCACCCAGAAAATCAGTTAGCATTGTTTTGAATTATGTTAAACATGAAGTGATTAAACGTCTTGCTGAAAACACGAGCAAACGTTACAATAGTGCTGCAGTGAAGCGTCATCAGGTTTCAGTGAAGAGCTGAGATTCACCTCCCGCCAAAGAATGGACTCGAGTTCGGTCCTTGTTGCCCTCATCTTCAGCACTTGTTATGTGTAGTGTGTCAGATCTTTGTAAGTTTCAGTTGCACTCTTTTTAGCTGCGTGTGGTCGCTGTGAAATAACAACACAACATAGCATACCTGCTGACTGCAGGGCTTCTGTGAGTGGCCTCAGTTGGCTTGTTTGACATCGAGCTCCCTCAGAGTCGATGTCTAGTTTCTGTTGTTTTATCAGACGTTTCCTTTCAGGTTTGACACCAACATAGAAGTGCTGAATGTTGAGTCTGACAGTATATTTTACACTGTATATACAGTGTGTGTGTGTGTGTGAGAGAAATCAATGAGTCATATAATTAATCCTCTGAGCGAGTGTGCTTTAGTGAAACGTACTTCCTGCACAAATGCATTCATTTTGCAGAGTCAACCATCTTAGTGTGTGTGTGTGTGTGTGTGTGTGTGTGTGTGTGTGTGTGTGTGTGTGTGTGTGTGTGTGTGTGTGTGTGTGTGTGTGTGTGTGTGTGTGTGTGTGTGTGTGTGTGTGTGTCAGTCACCTGCTGCTCTAACTGGCCGCAGGCTAAAGGGGACAGATGGGGGAGAGAGGAGCCAAACATTGATGAAACGCTTTGCTGTTTTATATGACTTCACCCCACCACCACCTTCTTTGCTTGTCTTATTGAATCCCCCCTCCCCACACACACACACACATTCTTCCAACACAACCCCATCATCATCCCCTCCAGCTCTCCTTTTTCATCAGCCTTCTGCTTTTCTTTCCTGACTGCTATCTCTGTTTGAACACTTTTTTTCATTTCTCTCTTCGATCTTTGGTCTTTTGACACAATTTGGTTTCATTTTTCAGTCCCTCAGTCTTCCTTTTCTTTTCCTCTTTATTAAAACATATATGACACACATGAGTACATACATACAATGAATTTACATATTGAAGTGAAATATACGAGCCATGTAGGATGACTTTAGATAGATATAAGTTCCTCCAAAATCCAATTTTCTCCTCCCTGTTGTCTTCTCTTTCTTTTGTTACCATGACACCTGAACTGTGAATTCAACACCTATCTTACGTTTAATATTGAAAAGACAAACATTGATACATAGATCGTGTTCCTTGAAGCAGTTTAGGTGACATTTGACAGTTCAAAATGTGTGAGGTTTGTAACCTACATTTATCTGTCTTTCTTCTTCTGCCTGCTCTAATCGATACTGTGCAGATACATGTGCTCCTTCTGGAGATGATGAGAGTATAAATTGAAGATCACATCTGATGAAAGTATTGAACTTTTTTTACACACTCCCCTCAAAGTTGTATTAAAATTGTGGTTATCGCGATAACACCATCTGCTGTTTTCTCTGTATTCTCCTCCACTCTTTTCTCGTCTTCCTTTCTCTCAATTTTCACTTTCAACCTTGTCTCAGCACCATTCTGCACCTTCCCTCCACCTCTGTCTCCCTCCTTCCTTACAGCTTCAGCTCTCTCCGTCGGCTTTTCCGCGCTCATAGCTGACAGTCCGCTCCTTGCCCACACTTGCCGCGAATACCACAGCTGTAGCCTCACAGGTCTGTTCTTGGGCTGCTGCCTTGCTGCTGATCAGACCTTTAACAGCTGCCTGCCTGCCTGCCTGCACGGCTGTCAATCTGAGGATTTGGCCTTTTGTGTGTCTGCTAATGTTGTTGTGTACGTCTCCTTTTCTGCAGCTCACCTTGGTACCTACAGGGTGCAGCGACCGTCCTCAGAGGGCTGCCACAGTTTATGTCTTAAAGCAATAGTCTGCTGAAATCTAACTTTTCAGTATAAATACTATTACTAGTACTAAATACTACTGTTGGTATAAGGCTTGTAGCTCTGAAAAGTATGAAGCTCCTTCACAGAAGATGGCAGCTGTAATTAGCTTTGATTCCAGTGGTGACCCAGTTTTGTGGTGTTATCAAACAGCTCCTGGAGCCTAACCCACTTCTCCATGGTCCATCCATATATGGTTAAAATATGCCCAAATACACAGCTTCAATTAGTTGGTAGTGCAGTTAGCTGCTGACATTTGTCATTTGTGATCTAAGTGATCAACAGTTGCGACAAAGCATGATAGCCCGACCGATACAGGATTTTTGAAGCCAACATTGATATTTGAGAGTTTAAGAAATACAATAATATGTGGGCCTATATTCATTTTCTTTACACAACCCATAAGATAAATAAAACATGGAGGTGCCCTTAAATTTGCAAACAAGCCTTTGGTTTAGCCAAAGGTTAGCAGGTCAGGTGTCTTTGATTACTTTGATTTTCTCCATCAGAGAGAAATAACACGTTTGAAATGTCCTGCCCAGTACACTTCAAACGGTTTCATCAGTTTCATCGAGTAAAGACACCTGACCTGCTAACCTTTGGCTAAACCTCTGGCTAAAATCTAACATGGGCTAATGTAATGAAGGTTATATTGCTTTGCCTCTCTGTCTTCCTGCTCATCAGACAAACTATTTGTCTGTCCTCCTTCGTGTGATGGATGTGGAGTTTAATCTGACGCGAGAACGCTATAACTCAACCAGTCTCTGGCTTTGCTCTCAGAGCACCCAGGTGGCATCTGCAGGTGTTTCTACAGGTCAGCACGTACAACTGTCTGTCCTCCTGTCTGTCTGTCCTCCTGTCTGTCCTTCTGTCTGTCCTTCTGTCTGTCTGTCCTTCATTTTCTTTGCAACATTTCTGGTATAGTTAAAGGCAACCTGGCGACCTAAAGGAAACCAAACACAGTGTTGTCTTCAGTGAACAACGCTTCGCTGGAATATATGAAAAATTATTATTATCCATCATCTCCCTTATCCAAGCTGCCAGGACCTTTTTATTCTCTTACAGAACACACACACACACACACACACCCAGATGATTTTTATTGCAGGATAGATAAACAGCATGACTGGTTGCCATGGCAGCGTTTATTTTGTGAAGGCCCATGGGTTTGCTGATGGATGCTGGGTGTCTGAGTTTTGAGTAAAGCATGACTGATGCATCATTCTGGGAGGAAAGAGGTTTAATCGTTGTGTTTTAATTTAAAGAAGACATGTTTTTGTTAACATCCTAAACACTCAATAATTAAAAACTGCTGTGTCTGATTGGCCGGTAGGTGTGTATCAGGTGTGTATCAGGTGTGTATCAGTCCAAGTGAAGAATCGTTTTCATATTTTACTCGCATCATTTAGTGCGTCAAAGTGTTTAGTGTTCCAGTGCTGCAGGATTTTAAAACATGCACTCTGCATTTTTTTTCAGGATTTTACAATCCTGCAGTTACGCTCAGTGTTGCCTTTCAGGGCATCGCTTTGGCAGCAGAGTCGCAGGCAGGCAGGTGTGGGCTTGCTTGGGTGGCATTGCAGTTATATGAAAACATACTGAGCTTTGTCTTTATTATATCACTGTCATATCCTGATCCACTATCTTACCCGATTGGAATCCAAATCATTCAGGGCCATGGTTCAGTGGTCCGTCTAAGTTATCGCCCGCTGTCGCTCTGAGTTACATCACTGTCTTGTTGCTTTAGTCTACTCACCTGTGCACAGCATTGACACTGGAAAGTATGTGTGTGTGTGTGTGTGTTCTTACATTCCTGAACCTACTGTATGTGGAGCAAATGTCCTCACAAGGATCTAAAATTGAGGTTAGCTTAAGGTGAAAGTACATGAGTGTTTCTTTACACACTAACTATAAATCCCATATATTTAACAATTCTGCTTACCATTTTACAAAGCAAAATATGGCTTTGTAGATTTTCCTCTATGCTGCCAGCCATTAGTTCAGTTCATTTCACTGCACCATGAGAGTCAACTTGCAGTGACTTGAAACTTTCTGCAGTTAGGTAATCCGTCACAGTGAACTTACATCAGAGACTTAAGAGTCGTCACCAGACAGCAACCTTTGTATGCAAGAAACGAACGAGTTAACATCATTATCTTCTTCACGACGTCAGTGTTTACGTATCGTCTTCAGGGTCTGACTTTCTGACAGAATACAGAAACTTTTCAAAACAGTCACAGCTCAAACGTGCTCATTGTTAATGAGTTAACGAGTAACAAATGAAGCAAGAACCTGGGTCTTATTTTCATACGTTTTTGACTTCCCAATCCCAAATGATCAGACAGACACATTTTAAACTAGTTAAACCTAATTATCATAACCAGAAATGTGTTTTAAAATGTAATGTAATCTGTTGCATTGTAAACGTGACAAGAGTATGTGTGGTTAGTTAAAGGTGAACCTGGAAGCTGCAGAAAGTTTTGGTTCTGGAGGTGAAGATTGTCTTCCATTAAATGCAGGGTTGTTGGTTCCATCCCCAGCTCCTGCAGTCCTTGCGTCAAAGTGTCCTTGAGCAAGACAACTTAGACAATGTAATATTAAGTTTCCCATCCAAATAGGTGGTTTAGATCAAATTTGAAAATCTGTGTGACTGCTTATGTTACTTGGTGGAGTGGACTCAGTTTTAAACTTGTCTTTGTCTCTACGAACAAGCTGCACAGTAAAATCTCATCACAACCCATAGACTCCCCAAAGTAGTTGAAAAGTTCAAGTTGTAAAATCCCAATTTTCGTGTCAGCGGGACATTTAGCGTCTTGGTCAAATACTCAGTCTTTGTTTGAGAGCTTGGACTTGTGACCTTTCAATTACAGACCCTCACTCTGAGTGTGTGTGTGTGTGTGTGTGTGTGTGTGTGACACATTTATTGAGGTCTGACTCCTGGTCCATTTGTTCAGGCCACAATAATTAGATCATGTCAGCAGAGGACAGGAAGGAATAATGAACATGTTCCACTCATCAGGGGGGTATGTGTCTGTGTGTTGGAGAGAAAACGACAAAATACAGCATGTGTCACATAAAAGTGAGTCACACAGTTAATTTAGGCTTCACACGTGTTATCTGGAGAATGAATTGTGGACTTTTCTGACCTGTATTTATCCAGAGGTAGTTTGCTGAGCAGAAGTTTTCTCCTCTTCGTTCAGGGAGACTCTGCTTTGCCTTTATAATCAGGGCGCTTTCACACTGACTGTGAGGTCTGAACTGCCTAAAGATTTGGAAATAAGAAGCTTTTTCCAAACGTGGTCCAACACACCGTAACAGTCCACCTTAATGAGGTTAATGAGGGTCAGACTGTTGTGCGGTAAAATGACGTTCATCAGAATACATCCATCAAGATACAGAAACTGTATACAACTCCTTCGTATCATATGTTTACTGTCACATGTGGCGCCTCGTGGTGGCTTGTTTCCTGATTTAGGAAGTGATATTTCATCGTGTTGTGGTCGTTAAAGGTTGATCTGAGAAATATGAGACAGTGTATAATAATAGGAAAAGAATCCACACACTTGTTAAATTATTGATGCAAGCTTTTTGATGCGGATGTTTTAAGTCCTAAATTAAGAATGAGAGTGGTTTGGAAATTAAACTTCAAAACCCCTTTTGAAAACTTTGGAATAGGTTTCAATGTCCAGGTTTTTTGTGAAGATAACTTTTGTACAGTGTAGAGCATCTTCAGTGAAGTAGCTGGGACACTTCCTCTCTCATATGAATAAAGTTGTGTTGAGTTTCCGATGATTCATCTGCTTAGTTTCCTTTTTTACGTGGACAGTTCATCTCTCTGTAGCGAGGATGTTTCTACACTGAGACAGTTGGTGTGGAGGGAAAGTCAGGCTTGGGTAAACTTGTCAGCACGGACAGTGTGTCAACTGTGGCAACGTGATGCTGCACAAGGACAGTCAAGATGTGGATTTGCACTGCTGCATATGTCAATACTTGGACATGTTGATGTGGATTTGTTCATGTTTTTTTTCCTTGTGTACACAATATGGTGCTGAACACATGGTGGACTTTATTTGGTTTATTGCTTATTCAGCCAAATGTTGATGTGTAGACAGGGGAAGACATTTGTTCGTTGTGAATATCTGTCATTTGTAGATACATAACTTAGTTGTTCGATTGTTTTGTTGGTTTAACAAGTTATTTTCTGTCTTAAATACATACAGGCTGTGCAGAACTGGATATCGTTTCAAATCTATGAACTTGTTTTTCTACAAAACTTTTTTTCATTTTTAAACAAAATGTGCCAGTTGCATCAGCCTTTAATGTTTCCTCAGAAACTCAGAAAAATCTTTATTGTTCAAGGGAGTAAAGATGGTGTAAATACTGTAAGCGTCTTTCGCTGCTTGTTTTTAAAGTTAATGAATGTTGGACAGAACTGGTCCAGTGTTCATCAATACTGACATGTTTAAAGGGAGAGTTTCAGTGTCTTGCTCAAGGGTGCTTCAGTAGTTAGACAATGTTCAGAAAAACTGATTTCTGAACATTATATGGGGTGAAAATGTGATGAAATATAAATGTGGCCTCCTAAAACAAAGGTAAGCCCATTGATATGATGCTTGTTCTGCAGAGATTTACTGTAAGCTTAATGATGTGCATGAATAACCATTTGTTCCCGAAACTACACGTTTATCATATTATGACTGAGTAATAATGTGTATATGTGATATTAGACTTAAAACACACGGCCGAGCTGTTTGAGAGCCTGTGACACACTGTGGCCTTCAACAGGACACAGATGAAGAAGAAACTGGGAAGGCCAGAGAGGAGAAAAGATGTTGATGTAGTGAAATCGAAAAGAGACGGGGGGGGGGGGGGGTAATGCAGGCAAGGCGGAGGGGTTTCGGTGCAGCTAAAGCTCCATCACCTTCTATTTGACACTGTGACAGCCTCGTTTAGATCTGAGGAATGAAGGGATGCAGGGAGACAGATGGGGGGGGACAGGAAGAAAGACCCGGGGAGGGTTACAGTATGAAGCCAGCTGTGTGGAAACACTCAGTGTTTGTCATCTGCTCGTCTGACTGGAAACAGTAGAAAAAGGAACATTTGTGGTTTGTTCGCATTTGCTGCAGAATGTGCAGGTGTCTTCAAGGAGACAGTTCGGAGCTGGTGCTGGTGTGTCCATGGAATATGATTTGTGAGGAATAGCATGTTTCTGTTGGTCATAAATACTTTTCTTTAGCGTTGACACACCTTTTTACCCGAGGCCCGGTGTTGATTGCATTTTTCTTGTTCGTGAAGAGGGACTGGGTGATGGTCTCGTGGTGGGCCTGAACATGTTTCGTGCGTTGGATGGTTGGACGGTATGTTTGCGCTCACACGATGAAGTGATGCCAGCCCAAATGTGGACTTCTGTTGCCAAGAAGTATGAAGCTTGTGTTTATCAATCATTTTTGTATATTCAACTCTTTAGTTGTATTGGATTTTATGTCTACATCGAGTGAAATGTACTTGTGAGAGTGGAAAGCTCATTCACAGCTACAGCACATTGTGATGTGTTGTCTTTGTTTTGTCTTTTACTTCTTTAGTTGTTCCTTCTGGTCAGTAAATGCCACGTTTTCTCTACTTTTTCTCTCTTTACGTTCTCCATCTTCTCATCTCCATCATGGTCGTACCATCCAGTGTCTGTCAGTAGCTGTAATTATTGTCTCCTTTTCCCTTTATATGTTTGTTTGTTCCCGTCTTTGTTTCCGTGCTGTAAATAGCGGGTCGACTCGTAGTGTCCTCTGGTTGTCGGTTTGTTCTGCAGATTCAACAGAGAGAAAAGACACTTTCTTGGCATTTACTTATGTCCTTCCTTCATTTTCTTTCACAGGCCTTCACTCTTTCTCTTTTCTTTTCCCTCCCTTGTTTCCCTTCCCTATCTTTCTTTATCGTTATCTTACTCCAGCTTCATCCTTGTCTCTAGCTCACTCCTGTTCTTGCTCTCTTTCCTTTTCTCTCCTACTATCCATCTTCCTTTAACCTTGTTTCAGTGTCTGTCTCCGTCTTTTCCCCATTTTTATTTTTTTTACTCCAGTATTTTCATTTTCTCTCCCTGTCTTTCTCCTTTTCTTGTAGTTTCTCTTTCCCTCCTATTTGACTGGCAGATGGTTTATATTCGTCCTTGCCCATTTGTTTGAATGATAACACATTTCCTCCTGGCCATCAGTCTATCCATCTCTGCTTCCTGTCTTCTTCTTCCTTCCCTCAATTGACAAACAAGGCATCCTTTTTTTCCCCTTTTTGTTGTTTCTGTTTGTGGGGATTGTGATGTCAGTGGTCTTATTATTTGTTTGTTTTTGTTTGTTTGCAAATCAGATTTTAATGATAAGAATCAAAGCTTTTACCGCTCACCCACTGTTATTGTGAAGCTGCTGCAGCTTCCTGAAGCCTTAGTCAATACGTCAGTGAGTAAAGTTGGTCTAAATAAAGTGATGGTGCTGCAGTGATCTGGACAAGCTGTTACTGCAACGCGTCTCCTTTCTGTGTGATGGAAGTCGCCGTTGTCAGAGGATCTGATCACTGTTCCTCATCCCATCCATATGGAAGCATGAAGGGAGCATGTGACTGAAGCCATCGAAGCAAATGCATTTAAAACATTTAGATATAAATGGTAGTTAACTGCAAAACATCCATGTTGTCGTAAAGCAGTTTGTGAGATATATACGTTTTTTGTGGAGATTCAGAATAGACAAAAAACGTACCTGTGAAAATAAAGTCAACAAGAACTCGCAGCAGCACGTTGGTGACAGTTGTGTTGTCGCACACAGTGGGGCAGGTTTGATATCACCATCACCTTCGCCATCTTTAACACCACTGTACCTTATCGTCACACAGCATCCCAAATTAGCTCATCATGGTTCCGCTGAAAGTGGCTTTCAAAGTGAAACAAATCCAGAATAATTGATAAACTCTGTTTTCTTATTGTCGTGTACAAATCTCATGAAGTGTGGTCAAATCTGCTAAATGTTGGAATGCAGCTGTTAATTATTGTTTCCCTCAATAATAGAATTTGAGTAAACATCACTCATAGCAGGAGTAGTAATGCAATGAGTAGTATTATTTGTAGCAGTAGCAGTGGTAGTAAAATTAGTAATTGGAGTACTGGCATTAGCAGTTTTAGTTGTCGCAGCATGAGTGAACAAATGGATCTTTACTGGCGTGTATGAATTTGTTTCACTCACACACAAAAATATTGAAGTAAAGAAACGAGTCATTACTGTTATGTTATCTCTTACAGTGGTTTACATAAAAATGTTGAGGTTGCAGTAATGGCATTAAATGTCAAAGTTAATTGACTCGCTGTTTAAAAGAGTGTATGGTGTCAAGTAAGATACATACTTTGTAAATGTCTGAACTGAGATTTCATAAACGTCTTACTGGCTGGTGGAGATTTTAGACTCTCTTTGTAATGTGAAGATTATACTTATGGACAATGCACATCATAATGCTATATGTTTGCTGGTCCAGATGAAGTTTGTCTTCAAGTTTATAAATCACTCATTATTATGTCACAGTGATGGATTACAGCCCTGCGGTGAGCAGTCTTCGGGAGGGTCTTGAGTTTGAAGACTCACTCACCTTCAACCGTTGGGAGTGATCCAAAAGCAGAATCGCACCACACTGTGTGTGTTTACGTGCTGACAAGCCTTACGTTATTTTAAATAATTAGATTAAAGTTAGTTGTCCTTGGTCGTCTTTGTTGTTCTGCACTCTAGTCAATCAATCAACACTGTCAAGCAAACGGCAGGAGTGTGATGTCCTTGTTTTCCTGTAGCTGCGCTTTGAGTTTCTGTGGGTGGGACTCTGTAGTTAGTTGTTAGCACAAGTGCAAAATGCTCTATGCTGCTTCAAGAGCAATAAACGGATGGAACTTTAATAAACTGCACAGGTGGATCATCTTATATTTCCTATAAATCAGTAATTGTGGAACAGCACAGCATTAACTTTTGTATTACTCTGTGGCATTGTTCTACCTGACCAATCAGAGCTGACGCTCTCAGAGTTTCTGATTTGTTTGAGTGATGATGATTGATGATGATGATGATCACACACTCAATCTCAATTCTCCTCAGAGCAAGTGATCGGATGGGAAATGTGGTCCAAATTTGAAGAAATGCTAGCACAAACATTATCACTGGTATAAGTTTAAGTCGAGCAATGTTCTAAAATGAAAGTGTCAAGAATTTGGAAATTACATTATGATGTTGGAACAACCTCAGATAGTGTTTAAGTGTTCCAGGTTAACACTTCCAGTTACCTCATGATTGAAATGAATGTACTACATTCAGAGTAGCTCTTTTTTACCTGTCATGTTTTTCTAAAATGGAAGGATACCTGTGGTGTGTACTCGCCTGCTATTTTCATATTTTCCCCCGTTGACTGTGAAGCAGTGTGTGGACTGATGAAATGATGTCATACTGAGCCATTCTGTGTCATTGGATTGGATTGATTTAGAGCATTCTTCTGTAAACTGTGGATGATTGTCTCATTACAACAAGGAGATGCATGGTTTCAGTACGTCTCGGTGTGATTCACACTGATTACACTTGGACCGCCCAGCTGTGTGTGATATATAGTTAACAGGCAGGAGATGGGTTAATATTGCATGACAAAGTGTGCAGGAAATGGTTAAAAGGCTTATAAAACTGTAAGATCTAACAAACAGTAAGATTACAACAAATAAACGTCTGAGCTCAGAGATGCACTTGGCTGTTAAATACTAACCATTAACCTGAAAGCAGGTTTTTTCTTTGTGTGTAAATTCTTTGTGTAAAAAAACTCTTTCTAAGTAAGAAGTCTGGCCAACTGAGCTGCTCAGCTCTGAACTCTCCAGCAGTAATTTTGCACCTTCTTGAAAACTTTTAACAGTCAAAAAGTCATTTTTACTGAATAGTTATCTGATGTTCAGTTAGATGTGTACGGTGAAAAATGGTTTCTGTGATCAAAATTACATTAAATTAGGGTGTAGTTACCCAGACAAATTGACTTGCTTTTCATACAAAATATTTACTGCTATGTCGGGTTCAACCACCTCAAACCTGAGAGCCAACTGTTTCAATCACAGTCCCCCACAGGCCCCACAGCATCAGTAAATGGGAATAGCAGTAAAGAAGCACAGACAGTTGAAACTAAGAATGCCTAATGAAGACAAATCAGGAGTAGTATTTTAGCTCCTCTCTTTCCATAAATTAGATTTCAAAGGAAAGTGGCACCCTCCTTTCCAGACTCGACAGTCATCTGTGATGCTGACCGGAGAAACGCCTCCGATATAGATCCTTTTACTTCTTACTCTAAGACAAGGCCGATGAGCTATGATTCACACGCTTTCCTGTCCTTGTTCAGATTTATTTTGACGGTGATGAGGTGCATTCATCTACTGTAAGCTTGTAACTGAGGCCCATCCAGGCAGATCATTTCAGCATGTTGCAGTGGAACAACTGCAGACTTCCAGAGGCAGAACAGGCTCAGCAACAACAACAAACAACAGAGGAGTCATTTGTATGTGAGGAAAAGAGAAACACCGATCCGGTCTGATATTGTGGACTGTGCCAAGGAACTAGTTCTGGATTTGTAGCATTGCAACACTTTTATTCTGCAAACTGCGCATGTTGACAGTGGATTTAATGTTTATCTGTAACCTTTGTTTTCTCGGGCATGCTCTTTGTGCTGAGCCTGCTTGTTTACCGCACCACGCTGCTTCACATTTATATTGTTAGACATTCTCACACCTGGGAGCAGTGAAGCACACTCTGCACTCTCTCACTGCAATTTGGAGTTCAGTGCCTTGCTCAAGGGCTCCCCAGTGACGGCTAAGAGGGAGCGTGTGCTGGTCGAACTCACTTTTACTGTTCACATTTCCATTCTTTTGTTTTTCATAAAGTTGCCTGAAGTCTGTGGCTCTTCTTGTATTTCCAATGCGATAAACCCTAATTGATCTTTAGGCCACTGTACTATAAACACTGGTTAAAAAAAGCGCTTTGAAGAATTTTGAATTCACTGGTGTTTGACTCGGGTTTAGAGATGTCATGTGCCCAGCATGACAGGAGACACGTGAGATTAGAAATGTCGTCCGGGGCTCAGAGGGATCTGCAGCTGCATCCTAACCAGCTTGCTCCTCTTTCATGTTTCGGAGGAAAATTAGGTGCTCGCTGTTATTAGCTTGAGGTGCCGGTTGCCCTCTTTCTCATTATATGTTAAGTGTAAAAAGCCCTGGATTTGCCATCAAGGAGTCACACTGTGATCTTTTTGTCTCTGGGAAGCTATTTAAATCATCTTTTATACTTTCTCGAGAAGTTACAAAGGAAAAGTCTAGAGTCATTTAAACCTTACTATGACAACATAAGATAAATAAACCTGACCCTAGCCATAACTCTGAACCTTTCTGGAGACCTAATGCCTCACCCAAAAATAAGTATTGAAAATATGCAGATGTGAAATGATAGAACAGAATATAATACAAAATACTGTAATCAGGACATTTGTACAGGATACATTAGAGCTCACAGGCACTGCAGAAGGCAATCTTTTAACTTTTATCATTTAAGGGAGCCACATGATGAGCCTCTTGGCTTTGCTGGACATCTGCTGTTACTATGTGATTCTATGTTTGTGTTAACCTGTCACAAGTGAGCTGTTTTTCTGTTTTGTAATGTGCAACTAAACAACATAACTCACCGTATACAGAGACATTGTATGAGACGGTGTACTGTATATACTGTAATTTGTCACTTTGTTACGACATTCAAAACCATTTCAGAGCATATAATCCAGACTTTAGGTCCTATAATTCAAATTTTGAGTTTTGATTTTTTAATTACCTACTGAGCATACGCTAAACTTGTTAGCCTACTAGCATGCTTCTCACCACGTGTTTAGACAGTAAACCTTTCTTTGAAGTTACATAAATGAATAGAAGTTGCATTGTGCTTACAAGAGGTATTGTATGATTTAAAGGTAAATAACTTTATGTTAGATGTCATACAGGTGTTGACTACTGTACCTTGTTAAACTTCCCACATGCATGACTACGTGGAATCCACATGAGGTGGACGTGAAATTAGTTTCACAAGCTGTCGTGCCATCATGGAGCGGTGGAATCAGAGGCAGCTGACCCTTTGACCTCCTGGCGTGTAAATTAGCCGAGCGTAGATAAATCTATCACACGAAGCCCTGAGGTGTGATGGCTCACCTTTGACACGGCAGGTATTGGCCTTGCAGTTGCAGCTCCTTCCCCGTCGCCTCAAGCTGCTAGCTTGGCCCTGACCTCGCTTTAACCATCGACGCTTGGAAGAGCAGAGGCGTTTGGGTCTTTGAAATCTTCCTTTGTTGGAAAGGGAAATGTTTGGTATTTATCCCAACAAGAGTTTTCTCTTCTGCATCTTTTGCTTTTTGCATATTGAAAAAGTGCAGCGTAGAATATGAAATATTTGACATGTAGCATAATAAATCTCCACATTGCAGAAATGTGTGGGTGATGTATTATTTCCTATTTCACTTATTTTTACCAAATTTAACCAATAAACCACTTGTATTCTTTCAGCAGCGGTTCACAGCTACATGTAGAGATTCAATTTGAACACATATTTCTTCAAAATGACAACAACAGCTTTTGTGCAGCTGACCGAGTTGAAACTCTGACAATAAGAAAGTTTAAGACGCAGATATAGAGGATGGAGTGGTGAAGTCTCAGTACCTTTCTTTATCCATTGACCAAACCCTGATAGAGGTAGCGCCTTACTCAGGATCCCGGCTGAGCCCTAACCCTGTGTCGACCTGTGGGCCCTGCTTACAGTCATGAATATGCATGAGAATGCCAGTAAACAGAAAGGTCTCATTATAATGTTGTTTACGTTTAGCCGACTTGGGTCACATCCCCTGTTCGATAGTTTTGACCCTTGCTGTCTCTGGATGCGCCTCAGACCGGCACCATTTTGACTTTTCGACCTGTGGAGAAGCACTTTGCCTGAGGGGCCTTTCTGCTAATAGCTATGTGGTTGAAGAATCTGTCAACAAACCTCTGTTTTGTAAGTTCCAGTTTCCTCCCTCCCTTTCTCTTTCTTTCTCTTCTCTCCTTGCTTTCCTGCCTCCACCTGTTGAAGACTTCGCCCCCTCCAGAGGGGCAATTTGTACCAATTTAGCAAAGGGACGTGGTAGACAGGTGAATTGTTGTTGGGTTGTTTTTTTTGTTGGAAAAAGACAATCTGGCATCAGTCAGACTCTTCTCCTAGTTCGTCACAGCTTTGAACATCGATCCATGAAGGCTCACGTCAAGACATTTCAGATCATATCAGGGAAGTTTCTTATCACAGAAAACAACACCAGAAACAGCAACCAGCAGCAATAAACAGGTTCCCAAAGTGTGACAAAGCAGGCAGCTGCTTCCCTGCTTCCCCACAGGGCATCATGGGTGTTTCAGTCTTTGCTATCACAGAGGAAGTTCAGCGAGATGTTTTTATTTCCCATATTCACATAAGGCTCAGCAGATTTCTGTCAAATGATGTGTTCTGTTAACCTGCTGGGTTGTGTTTGGATTGATAATTGTGCCATGCCAACAAGTGAACCAGTTTATGACTGATCCTTAGTCTGATATTCAGCTGTCAAATTTTGACAAACTTGTAGGACAAAATAGTTGTTGATTTCTTAAAAAAAAAAATCATGTCAAGAACAAAAATGCAGTAATTCAAAATGTTTGTGTTTCATGCCTACGCGACAGCCGAGGCCGGAGGCATTATGTTATGGCGTTGTCCGTCCGTCCGTCCATCCGTCCCATCCTAACCCCACACATTTATGATAATCCTTCATTAATCAGTTCACCAATGTATATTCACTGGAATCATATATGTATCATCAGTATAGTGAAAATTAACATTTAGCAAAAAAAACAAACATATATATACTTTATACCTTTTTATTCAGTTCCTTCCTTCACTACATATATTATATGAGTCTGGACAGACATGGATGTAAACTGCAACTTGACTGGTTGGCGGAGGCATTCGACCGCAGGGCGATGATTCTACTTTATCTCTTTTTCTTTTTATCTTCTTTCCTTTTCAACATCCCTGTCCCATTACTTTTTATTCTCTCTCATTATCCTGTTTACTTTTATCTTGTTTTTTTTTGCTCTTTTAATTAGTATGTGTAGCTGTTAAGTGAAAATCAAGACATATTGCAATTACAGCATACATAAGTAATAAAACGGAACAGTGTTGATGGTAATATAAAAGCAAAAGAATCAGGACAGCAAACTTGCAGAGAATAAGAAATAAAAGAAAACAAATGCCATGGGGAAAATTAGTGAATCAAGCAGAAAGAAACACAACATTGGTATTCGCAGCAGACTCACTTGTGTCGTTACACCCTTTAATATGCATCTGTCGCAGCTTTTTCCATCGCTTCTTCTTCTCTCTCTCTGTCCTTTTCCCTTTTCGCCATCTGTCCAGGTGCTAGTATTTTCCCAGACGTGCTATTAAAAGGAAGCTGGTCCTCTTTCACTTGGCGCTCAAAGGCACTGTTTTGCCCTTCAATTTCACTTCCTGTATTGACTCAGAAACATCCTTTCTTTCCATCCGTAAATCCGTTTAAACCCTTCCTATTCACAAGATCCATTATTCAGGGTTTGTATCTCCCAAGTTCTTAGACAGGGGTTTGTGGTAATGACATGATTGCAGATATCAGTTAACCACCTGCAGGCATTTTGCAAAAGTGCACCAAAAAAAGTTCACAAGCTTTTCCTTGTACTGTTCTCTGTTGCAAATATTGTATTCTTTAAACCCTTAAACAGTTCATTTATGTCCTTTCGAAAGTGATCACTGTCATTTTTCACAAGTAACAATGTCGAATGTGAGGACGTGAGGCCGCTTTTCCACTTTTATATGACTGTAAATTGAATCACTTTGTCCTCTGGAAACGTGGGGAATTCATCATTATGTTTTGACATTTCATAAATTACTAGAAAACATAATCAATAATTGATTAATGAGGAAAATAACTAACATATGCAGAAGGCAAGCAGAAACGTACTTGATGCAAACGTGTCCTTTGGAAAGGTACAGATCAAAGATTTTAGTGTGATTCAAGTTTTGGTGTATTTTATACATTTTCCATCCCTTTAAAGTTAATTACAACAATTTCTATATGAATGTTGTAGTTAAAGATGTTTTAAATTCAGTTGTGAGACATTTCAGGATCATTTACTAATTTGACTGCAAGTCTTCTCATATAAGCTACATTATAATAGTAATATTAAGCAGTTCATGGCATCACAGTCAGGACTACAAGAAGAGAAGGAGGGGTGTCACACTTTCTGCTATCACAACTCAGTAAAGCCAGCAGACGAACAGGTCAAGACTCTTCTGCCAGCTGTCTGTCACACATTTTACTAATTTAAATTGCTGCTCTCTTCTCTGCTGAGAAGAATGGGTAATGTTTGCTATTATATGAAACATACAAATATATCTCTGTGGTAAAGACACAAAACACACATTCACAAGAGCACTGTGACACATCACGATGCTGACAGTACACAAATATCTTACTTTCAAATGTTTTTGGGTTGTTTAGCTGATGGCGACTAGCCTGAATTTCGCTCACCGCACAGCCAACCGCTAATGAACGCCAAGCTCAAGGCTCATTCTTTCCGGAGCAGTGAAGTAATTGTGCGTCTTATGTGTCACTGCTTTCATCTGCCCACTGAAGTCGTATTGGATAGCGGCACCGAGACTCTTCCAGTAGACCGAGGAGGAGGTTTAAATTCCGACACTGTAGAGACTTGTAAGGAGTGATACACTTCTTAGTTCCTGTCAATGATGAATGAAATGAATGCCCTCGCAACCCCTTCAAATACACACACACACACACACACACACACACACGACCCCCTCCACCTCCTGAGATGTTAAAGCATGCTGAAACCTGAAAGAAATATTCTCTTATACATCTGGAGGATAAGAAATGGTGTGCTCGCGGGTGCAGATATACAGTGAACAGAACATGGCAGCACCAGGCCAAGTATGTGTCAAATGTACACTGAAGCTAAAGCTTTTGACAAATCAGTGGCTGATGCTCATGTTACTCCCTACAAGTAAAGCAGTTATTCTAACCGTTATTGCTTAATCCAGTGTGAAGGTAAACCATCAGGGTTTTGTTTTAAAAACGTATGCCTTATGGCTGTGTGTTTTCTTAAGCTTTATTTGTTCAAGGCTTGCTGGTCATGTAGGACTCTCGCTTCAATTCAACATTCACACCAGAGAATCTCCCGCAGTCATCTTCTGTTGGCCTTTGGCTGCTTCAGAGTTGGGTTTGTTGCTCAAGAGCTCATTGGTCTTGGAGGAGAATTAGATAAGATACAATCGGCTCAGGCAAAGTCAATTAGAGTCCTTGAGTAATCAGTTTCTGATTTTACATATTAAACCGGGGGGTGTCCTGGTAGCTTTCCACATAACATAACGTTCCCGCTTTGATTCCAGAGACCTTTGTGGCATGACAGACTCCTCTCCCTCCCTCCTCATTTCCTGTCTCTGTCTATAATATGAATTGTCTAAAAAAAAAAAAAAAAAATGCCACAAGAACTGAATTTAAAACCAGCTAAACTGGGCCACATTTGGGAAGTCGGTTATGGCTTTGACTAGAATCATTTCTACATGCAGCTTCAATGTATTTTACCCAAGGCAGTACTGAAAAGGCAAATATTACCTCTACTAAAACACCACACACTACTAAAAAAAAGGAGCAATAAAGTATTTGGCTCACTCAAAGAAAGTGGTAGGACTTGTTTCTACACCTCTCTCTCTCTGTCCTCTATACTGTCCCATCTAATAAAAAGATATCTTGACCAGCACGTTTAAACTTCATGGGACTTGACAGAAATGTTTTTAGTAATTTTGAACATCAAAACAAAACAAAAAAGCTTTGGACCCAAATGTGGATCACAGATTGATATTCAGAATTACACTTCAATAAACTGCTGTAAAGACGGACCAGACTGCACTGAAAGTTATTGCGTATATTTTCTGGACCTTTGTTTATGCCAATATTGTTTTGTAACCACACATGCTCTTTTCACGTTCATGTAAGACACATTCCCACCCGGGAGCTGCCCAGTACAACGACACTCTTCCACTGGAGCTGCTGGGGGTTTCACTGCCTTGCTTGACTGCACTTTGGCAGTATTTATTAATTCTGATTATTGGAACTAATGGGATTAAAACGAGCACCCTTAATGATTACATTTCTTTTTCAACACAGACCAAAGCTAACAGAGGTTTCCTACGCTCGGCATTAAAGATGATTGGCTGATAGAAATGTGGTTGTTTCCTAATTTGGTTGGCCTTTGGCTCGCCGTGTGCTGGACTGGCTTTTGTAAATGTACTGCTGGTGCCTCATTAGAGTCTGGTCTGTTTTATCACCCAGTAAACTGTTGAGACAAACAACAGAGCGGGCTGTTATTTTTCATCTGCTAAAACTAAGTACCCCGCTCCTCCAGGGTTTAATTATACTGTGTTGAACTGCATTAGAATTAATGAAACACTTTGTAATACTTTGGGACAGAAGCTGCACATCAAATTGTCCTACTTTTACCACTGCACATTAATCGTGTGTGTGTGTGCTGTAGGCGGCTGTGTACATGTTTTACATCCTTTTTTATCTGGTGCATACTTTACATAATGGATATTCATTTCAGTACGGAGTCATTTTACAATATGTTCCTGCACACCAAAACTATCACCACCAGGGCAGGAAGCTACATTTTATGAACAGGAACCATTGTTGTCTGATAGGTTTATGTTTTCATTTTCTGCCTGTTTGTCTTTAGCTGAAGAGGGCTTTATGTGTAAGACTCCGGCCATTGCCGACATCGTTATTCTGGTGGATGGCTCCTGGAGTATCGGCCGCATTAACTTCAGGCTGGTCAGGACGTTCCTGGAAAACCTGGTCAGGGCCTTCACTGTGGAGTTTGACAAGACCAGGATTGGTAAGGAGGTTTTGATTTCTGGGTTTCAGGTGTTTCTTTTTAAATATCCAAATTCCTAGCATCTGGAAGATGTTGTCATTTGAAGCGTCGTATTAGCCTCAAATCTGTTGTCTAACCATAGTTTTAACCCACAGAATGTTTTTTAATTGTGTTTGAGATCCCAAAGTTTGCAAAGATACCAAATACATCAAGCTGATATTTTAGGGTAATGTAAATAAAATGAGCTGCAGTAGTATTTTTTCTGGTGTAATGCTGTAACCATGTGACTGACTGTGTGTGCAGGCCTGGCTCAGTACAGCGGAGACCCCAGAATCGAGTGGCATCTTAACGCTCACACCACCAAAGAGGCTGTGATCGATGCTGTGAAGAACCTGCCATATAAAGGAGGAAACACACTGACAGGTACAGTATGCTGCCAAACAAACCCCCAGCCTCCCTCCGGTTATTATGGTCTGCCACACTCATCACAGTCAACAGGTAACGCTTAGAGGTTGACTTGGACCAAAGCCAGTCCTCTACCTCAGCTTATTAGATTCACTTCAGTCCCTTAGTGACAAAATGTTTGTGACCTCGCAGTCCTAAGCTGATGTTCAGTGTAGTTCAACGTCAATCTGGCCACACACAGCAGATGAACATTACCAGCAGCTCCACTGATATTCAGAAAGTAAGAGAGTATATGTATTCTTGACAATGACAGGGGTCTTGTTGCTGTTTTCCTTGGCGCATGACAAGTTGACATTTTGGAGATACATGGTTTTCACGGGACACCAACAGAATTTGGCATATTAAACATGAATGTTTATTCATTGACAGTATCAGAGTTGTGAGTGTGCAGCTCTCTCCTGCTGGTTTTGAACTGGTTACCATGAGTTGCTGTTGTCGATGGGATACACAGCACATCAGTGCAGGTGCACAATTGGCTACTGGTGCTATTTTCAGGTGCAAACAACATCAAGTACAGAGAAGCAAGAAAATCAGATCATCCAGCATTTATACAACTTTGTATTGACTGTGTTGTTGAGCTGCTGGCAGAGTTACCTCTTCAGAGTGTGTAGTCAGGTGTTGGAGAAAAGTTCAGTGGTAACCGATCTGAACCCAGAAACACAACTCCAAGACCAACAGGATGTTACAGTTAACTCAGAAACCAGGCAGGCAGGTAGCAACAAAAGGCTGGACCACTAAGACTCAAGCACAATAGATGATTTGGCCAAGAATGAGTGAAAGTGGGCCGGTACATGTAGCACAGGGCTAATGAGAGCAGTGGGAGCAGGTGTGCAGGTAGGCGGGGAAGGTCAGGTGATAGGGAATGGCGGGAACAGGAGTTACTGCAGGGCAGGAGGGAGTGGGAGGATCTGAAATGACAGGAGAGTTAATACATGACAGGCAAACAATGCAGGCAAGAGAACGTGAGAGCTAAGAATCGACTGGCGTCGTGATGGTTGGTCAACAAGCTGAATTATGTTCAAAGACCCAGCAGGACTTCAAACCGCCTGCAGTAAAATATCAGTAACGTCATTATTGGACCTAACAGAACTTCATTATGTTAACACACTCATTAGGCTAAAAACTTGAAGAGCTATTAATGACACTTTAAACCCATCATGTTCATTAAGTCTAGACATCACAATCGGAGTCATTTGAGCTGTCCTCACTGCGCCTCAGAGGGAAACTGTAGGTGCAATCATACTGTCAGCCAGGACTTAACTTACCATTACAACTATTCTTCAAAAAAGTGCTTTAAGGGCTTCTAATTTCCTGCTGATAGTCAGTTTAACAGTAGATGTATTTTTGTCCAACAAAAGATGAATACAACATGTCAAAACAAGGATAGGGAAAGTGCAAAAAAAGTATTATCTTCCAGGCGACTCCCGGATTACTTCTATTTTTCATTTAACTTTGAAGGCAAAAAAGCCACAACACATAGTGCATTTAAAACTTTGAAATAAGCAATCACCAAATAAATCAAGTTATTTGAATTGGCCTTTTTAGGGGAAAATGTTTAAGTCTCTTATTTTTTAGCCTTGTTTTGTCAGACTTTTCTCATGTTTCTTTGAATGGCAGCTCTCCCTGTGACCTTTACCTGCCAAATATACAGGACCAAGAATGCTTGATTTGAATACCTTTTTTCTGTACTCACTGTATCCTGTCTTTGTGTCTGTCCAGGTCTAGCTCTGACCTTCATCTTGGAGAACAGCTTCAAACCAGAGTCTGGATCCAGGCCTGGCGTTCCCAAGATAGGAATCCTCATCACTGACGGGAAGTCACAGGATGACGTGATACCTCCCGCACAGAGCCTGAGGGCAGCTGGGATAGAACTGTTTGCCATTGGTACGGCCCACCAACTTGGTGCTTGAATACCGTTTGTTGATGCTAAAGTCCGGTCATCTGGCTGCCGGCTAGAATGACTGCCACCGTCTTTACAGATTGAAGCTTCAGGTTGTTTGATTGCAGCTCTGTTGAGCTCTCTGGGTTAGAACAGCCATCACAGTGAAACATGTATTTTCTTTCCTTGCTCTTGTTATGTAACAGTAGTGCTATAATGGTGAGTTTATTAATCAGTCCACAGAAAATGTCCTGCCAACAATTTAGAAAATGATTCCGCTGATTCATCAGGAATACCAAACATATCTTCTTCTTCTTCTTCTTCTCAGATTGAATATCTTTCGGTTTTGGACTGTTGATCAGACAAAACAAGACATTGGAAGATGTCATTTTGGGCTTTTGGGAAGATGTGAAAGGAGAGCTTTTTCATTGTCAAGAGCTTAATCAATAATGAAAAGATAACAACATGAAGGGGAGTAAATGTTCACTGTGACGGATTACAAGTCTCCACAAGTTGATTTTCACCTTCTACTGAAATGAACTGAAACAAATGCCTGGAAGGAAGGGAATCTTATTGGAAAACGATCAGCAGGGAAAGTATACTTGTTTTGGAGTTGTTAGGGCTGAAACTTGTAGCACATTTAAGCTCGTAAACCTTCATTACAAATCATTTTTCTAGCTTTTCAGGATTTCTTGGAAGAGAGATTGTAGTTTTTGGCAGGAGGAGGCAATGTGAGGAGGCCTGAGAAATGATTTTCAGTAATTGGCCACACTCGGGTCAAGTCAATATGATATATTAATTTGAGAATTTAATTTAAAGTATGATGTTGAAAATGTGTTGTTGTGTCAGGATTTGTTTTGGAGGGAGCACATTTCAGAGTTTGACAAATTATTTTTCCCTTTTACAAAGTGGATTTAAAGAAACTTTATTTTTTGCAATTGCATTTATAGTAAGAATTTATATGTGATGATAAGGGCTTCGAGAGTCTGGATATTTTTGGTTTGGGTACCTTGAAAGTGCTTGAATTCTACTCTTAAAAAGCAGTATGAACCCTGCTTTAAGGCAAATTAAGGACTGCATATATTCCTTGACTTGTTGCATCATCAAAAACTTTTCAGACACCTTTCATGTAACCTCTTCCTGTCTGTCTGATCACTCCGTCTGTCTGTCTGTCTCTCTCCTCTCTGCAGGGGTGAAAAACGCTGATGAGAACGAGCTGAAGGCCATCGCCTCTCCTCCCGAGGAAACTCACGTCTACAATGTGGCGGACTTCGGCGTGATGAGCGACATCGTGGAAGGCCTCACCAAGACCATGTGCGACCGAGTGGAGCAGCTCGACAAGCAGATCAAAGGTTTGAACAGCAGCTCGTTTCAGCCGAGTCATGGCAGACACCACAGAGACGCTACAGACAGCTCGCACTGTGACTACTCTGTTGATGCCGTCGGTTATAATTATGACTACAGGAGATCCCCAAGCAATAACAACCCAGTCCCCATCTAATATAATGTAGCGACCTCATCTAAGTCACCTTCATGAAACGGCTGTACACATGCTGTTTAAAATAGTTTTGCAGTTTGCACGTAGAATGCGACTCTTTCAGCTCGGAGTCTGGTGTGAACAGCGTATTCAAAGTATTTATGTAAATCCAACATGGAATGGATGCAACCAGCGCTTTCTTTTTCCTTCTCTGTACTTTTTCTCCAGGGGGAGGAGAACCTGCTCCCCCGCCCTCCTCCGTGGCTCCACCCCGCGACCTGGTGACATCTGAGATCACGGCTCGCAGTTTCCGGGTGACGTGGACCCACGCCCCGGGACAGGTGGAGAAATACCGCGTGGTCTACTACCCAGCCAGTGGAGGACAGCCAGACGAAAAAGTATCTGGATTTTAAAATCATAAATACTTGGATGAAAATGACTTTATTATCTTATGTCCTTATCATGGAAGTCTACATCTGTTCTTTGGCACTGACTCCAGCTGTGACCCTCAGACTTCTTGCCCTTGGTTGTTGATAGAACTTGTGAAGCTTGTTTTATAGTTTTTCTGCCACAATGAACAATACTTCCAGTTATGTGGAATCTAAGCTTTTATTGGAGTTGTCTACAATTTGAATGAATCCAATCGACTGCTCATTAAGTTGTTCATCTGTTTCACTGGCTCCTTATCAATGAAGGGGGGGGGGGGGGTTCCCTTCGGTCACCGTAATTGGGGAAAGTTTGCTCCTGATTTTCTAGCAGAGGGCAAACAAAATGCTGATATACTGATGTGATGGGAGCATTTTAATTAAGGCTGCTCAGCTAATTTAGGGTCAATTCTGCAAGTTAAATTCATTTCTCAAAGTGATTTGTATCACGAGTAACAACAAACAACTGAATTTGCAATTAGTTGATCATAAAACCAAGCGCCTCCTCATGCTAAAATATATTCTTCTACCGTAATTAAGCGCAGCTTGTGGTGCTGTTGAATTGTACTGTGTTTTAGCTCGGTGTACCTAATAAACTGGCAACAGAGTAGATTGTGGAGGTGTTTCCCCGCATCTTCAGCCTCAGATTGATTTAAACTTTGTTGGAAGTCTCCCTACCTATATAACTACACGCACATGCAGCGCTGTCATTTTCTGAGGTGATATTTATGTGTATACAGTTCCCTCTTATTTTTATCCAGTTTCTCTTTGATGTTTATTACAAGTTGCAGCTGGAACGGCCCAGTTTCCCCACAAGGAAAACTGTGGTTTCATCAAAGCTAATCTGATCTAGTTACACTCAATTTAAATCTCTTTGGAGAAGAGCTGAATGCCTACAGCAACATGTGCATTTTCAGCCGTTCAGTCTGCGGATGGCTAATAAACAGAGGCTTTTCGGATGCTTTAATGATTTTTGATGTACACAGTGCTGCTGCCTGTTGAAAAGTGACTAAGAGCACAATATCTGAGCTAATTAAAGGTATCAGAGATTTAGCACACAGCTGACATGACCTAACTCTGTTTTTTCCAGCATTATACTGTAAAAGGATTTGAAATAACACTGCACTTTAGCGTCCAGGCTAAGAAGCAGTGTGATCTGTCTTTAAGGTGGTCCAGGGGACAGAGAACAGTGTGGAGCTGAACTACCTGAACTCCCTGACGGAGTACCAGGTGGCTGTTTTCGCCATCTACCGCAGCTCTGCCAGCGAGGCCCTGAGAGGAAGTGCTACCACCTGTAAGTTTATATGTTTACAAGGACACAATGAGGAATTGTTGGAGGGAATGCAGGTGGTGTTAGAAATAGTGAGGTGTAGCTTTGGCCTCAAGAGTTGCAACTTCGTGCAGTCTCTTATAGAGGGATCCACAAACTTTTCCTAAGCATGCTGGGAAATGTAGTATGTCCGTAATATCTCGTCTGTCAATGTTGACCGACGAGGAGGTTAGCACGTCATCCTGCAGAACTCCTCTTCATGTGGAAGACCAGCTGCTCAGGTTTGACTTCTTCACCCTGTTGAAAGAAGATCATCCAGGACCTTTTCTTTCTATTTGATGAATCCACTTTCCCTCAGCTGCCTACTTACTTAATCCTTTCCTCATTTTCTACACTTTTGGACCTTTCAAAGATCCCAAGAGAGCAGGATCTCCTGGAGTTCTTTCGCTAACCTGCTAATTTTCTGCATTGCATTCTGGTGTCTAGTAGAAATGTATTTACTGCCAGACTCAGTTGGAGCTGCAGCAAATATCTGAACATGATATCACGCTGTCTGTGTCTATGACCAGTTATCAACAGGAGGACATGAAATACACAAAACAACTAAACTGGAGTAAAAAGGCAAAAAGGAAAACCCAGCAGATCCTTTATTTAAACACTGTAAACACAACTTTCCCTTTCTTTTGCTGTGAAGGAATTGAAAAGATTGAAAGGAACATATAGTCCGGATACTCGGTTCAAGAGAGGACATGCATGGCCGGTTTATTATCGCTGAGCTACAGCATCTCTGATAGAAACACTGATAGACCAGCAGATATGTGTCGTACTACAACAGAACACACTGAATCTGGGCCATAAAAGCTGCACAGGTGTTCCATTATGCATTCGAGGCCTGATCCTCCACCTCTGACAGGACGCCTGTGGTGAGCTCTAATTCTGGTTGTGATGCCCGAGGCCCTATCATGACGTCTGAAACACTGAACCAGATCCTGGCAGCAGACTGCGGCCTCATTCATTCCTGCGCTCGCTGATGAATGACGGGGAATTCCTCCCTATCGGTAGAGGATGAATGCTAAGTTACCAGTCGACCTTGTACCAAAGTTAATGAGGTTTGGCTGCTGATATTAGCTGCCGCTGCTGGTTGAGCTGGACTAACAAATAAAACGTCACCCTAAATACTGAGTTTAGGTTGTGGTGCTTTATGTTTGTGCCTTATAGAAAACAGGATGTAAAACAGAAGAAGAAAATATCTGAAAGTCATAAGTGAGGAGTTGACTAATAGTGGTTTTTGAAAATATTTTCAATTATGACAAAATGAATAGCACATTAAACCCACAAAGGTTGGCCACTTCAATGAAGGTGCAAATTAAATGGGGCTGTTTGTTAAATTGAAAACACACTCATCAAAAGCGTACCTGACACTTGAATTAGCAAATCGAATGTAGAAGAAAATAACATTTAATTTTTTATCTCTTGCTGAGAGATCAGAGAGTAACCTGGTGACACTGGCTGGCTGAAATATACTAGATTTAATGAAACTTGAGTATTGACCAGACCTTTCCTGACATTTAGACATTATTTGAACGTATTAAAGCTGAAAGTCTAAATAAAAAAGTATAAGAAAAGCTGTTGGCTTCATCAAATTCAAAACTCAAACTTGAGAAAATGACGTCTGAAAATAAAATCTACCTGAACCTGAAATTTACATTAATTTGTGTGATATAATCAGTTGTCTTATATGTGGTCTATGTGTGTTCAAGCTACTCAACAAAATGCTGTGTCTGTGTCCTGCAGTGGCCCTGCCCATGGTGAACGACCTGGAGCTGTTTGATATCACTCACAGCACCATGAGGGTCCGCTGGAAGACCGCCGCCGGGGCTTCTGGGTACATGATCCTATATGCCCCGCTGACTGAGGGAGACCCTGCAGACGAGAAGGAGGTGAGGAGTGTGTGTGTGGAGAGCAGACTATGAAGGGAGGGAAGGAAAGCTACAGGATTTTAGGAGGTAGACAAAATAATGGAAGCACCATTACAGCAGTGTATCTGCTGGATGATCCGGAGCAGGGCCACTCTCGGCTGAGCATCATGGATTTGGATCGTGGATGGATCATGTCTGCTCCTGTGAGTCATGTACTGACATCAACACATCTGACGCCTAGTTTATCCTTCTGGTGGCCTTTTAAAAACTTCACATCGCTTTCTGACTCACATGTGAATCTGTCCAATTTATTTACATCCTGATTAAACAAAATATCTGCATCAGCACTGTAAGGTCAGCATACTGATGCCCTGTTCTGTACAGGCCTACTTCATACCTGATCCAAGTGAAATCATTTCTAACTCATCTTATTAACCTTAACAACAGATCCAAGTTCAGTTTCCTACTCACCTGTCTCACCTACCATGTGTGCATTAGGTACAGCAACACTAAATATATTAAGGTCCCTGTGTTTTTACCACTTCCACATTCCTGTTTGATATGGAAGAACAGTGGTGACATGAATGGAAAGACTGATTTATAGTTTTACAAGTTGACAAGCAACAATATTAAGGCACCATTAGTGCGCTGGTTTCTGGTTGAACAGTTTGATAAATACTTCTTGCTCAGAGGGAACAAGGAACAAAAAAAGTACCCAAAACACGGTGTTAGGGTCTTTTGTTTAGCCACGTTTGACCCTTTTTCAGTGTTAAGGCAGTAACCATTTGGGTGTCTGTCTCTCTTCATTGCAGAGCTTGACCTTGCGAACATGTGGCTTCACTTTTCTCCCTTTTTTGTCTGCAGTTTGAAATTGTCTTTTTAAAGACGATGACTGTCAGAGCTGATTGCAAATGGGCATTCAACTTAATAAAACTGACCTGCGGAGATGCCTTTGTAATTGTAATTGAGTTGCTTCAAAGTAAAAGTCTGCTTTCATGTGGTGTTTCTGTTATTTTCCCCAGCATCGTGTATATCGAGCACATCGTCCTTTTTACCCTTTATAATGCTGAGTAAGATTAAACTGAGGTGAGAGGATGGATGGAATAACAGAGGAAGACAAAATGCAATTAGTGGAAGTAAAAAGAAGAAACATTTTCATCTGGTGTTCTTTAACAAATTCAATTCAATCAGCAGCACCATAACAATCAATAGATAATCAATGCTTTTCAAGGCAGCACAGTAAACAGATGACAAACTCTGAGCAACCTGTCAGCCTCCCAAAATCTGCTCCCCATAACCTGCTTTAAAACTATTAACTGACCAATCAGAAGGCACCAGCTGGTGTTGGAGATCAAATGGAAGGAAAACTGAATATTGAAAAAAGAAACACACCTCGAGACAGCCACATACTGAGACAAGCATCAACAGGTACGAGCACATCAAAACCAAACTGCAAAACAAAGATTAAAACACGCAGGTCCTTGACAGATAAATTCAGCAGTTAAGGAAGACGAGGTAGAGGAGGAGAGGTGTGAAGGGCAGCCGTCTGTATCCTTCCCTTTCCCAGTGGACCTCATTACGCCTGCCGTCACATTCCCCTCCAGGCAGAAAGCAGTGAAAACTATTTAGGAAGGAATTCAGAATCAGGATGGAGGCTCTCCAGTGTTGAGGATAAGCCTGGCTCTGAAGCACTGCTGTCAGAGCCCGGGCTTAGCTGGCTCGTGCTCGTATGGCTTCCACTTGTTGTGGGCCATGTGGGGACTCGTCTGGACCAAAGCCAGAGTCCACTTTGACTGAGAGAAGTGCTTTCATCCACACTGGTTCACCTGAATACTCTTTAGAGAGCAACAGTGGAGTTCAATCTGTATTGAAGCCCAAGAGACAGAGAACACAGAGTTTTAAACAGAATGGGCTTTGAAGACTCGTGTCCCCAAAACGGACTATTTACCTGCCAACAAAAACAAAAGGGACGAGGACTCAGTGTGTGTGACAGAATGACGTTCTTCTCAGAGAAGAAATGCCTCGCCTCAAGCCAGCGCATCATTTCAGAAACATCAACTGTACAGAAATCTATTCCAGACGGGTACAATGAAGGTCTCAGTAGCTGATTTAACTTCCGATGTTTGTCTCTGTGGAGATTTTGATGGTTGTTGTTCTTTTTAAAGGAGCATATTTGCTTGATTGAGGGCTTCCTCTTACTCACCATTTCTTCCCAAATTAAGATCTTTGGCTCCTGTAACTGACAGATGCAAGTGAGCAGTAAAATCATAAATCACTGATGCTAAAGCCATCCCTTTTTCAGTCTGTGGTCTGGTACATCATCCGTAACATCCATAAAACATCCATAATACAAGAAAGAAACTAGGACAAGAAAGAAAGTAAATATACTCCAATCTTTAATTTAGGCTCAGTCAACGACGGACTAACTCTGGAACATGAATGGCTTCATGTCTCGGCTTATTTTGAGTCAGTACACAGATCCCGGTCTAACATTTTGCATCAGTTGGGTCTTTAAATGTGGCAGTACATCTTATTTCTCTCTGGCCCCAACATGAAAACAATGTATTCATGGATGAACAGATGGACAAACATTTGTCAGAGCCTCCATTCTGCCAACATCCGTTTTATCTTTGGCAGAAGGTGAAAGATGGTAAAGTTCAAAGTTCAAAGAGGGGGGTTCAGCACATTAAGATGAAGCACTAATGGCTAATGTTGCTCATCAGCGAGGCTGTGTCTGTACTAGCTCCTATATGTAATTAGTTCTAGTTTCTCTAAAGCTTCTTATTATGTTTTGTCGTTATGTGATTATATAAAAGGTGAAAGGCCCTCTCCAGATCAGTGTTTGGTTTGTCCGTTCTGGGCTACTGTAGAAACGTGGCGGTGAGGAGCCGCTCCCTCTGTAGATATACAGTGCACATTCTTTATTTTCTCTTTATTTTTCATTCTTTAAACAAAACAAGCTAAATTGTGTATCAATGAGGCTTAAATAAATAGAACTTTCAAAAACAGAGTTTAAAAGTGGTTTATAGTAAAAACAATTATAAAAATTGACAAGAGGAAGTTATCCTATTGTGAAAGTGGATTGAAGCTGTCCAGACACCCAGACTTTCATCATCTCTGCCACCTGTTTTCACCTCAGCTGTGTGTCGCAGCTCAGGACATGAGGCGCATAGATTTGAGGAGCCTGATGGATCCCACCTGAGGAAAAAAGGATCCGCCACATTCAGAAACCATCTTAAGTAATCACAGCTTGATTCTGCGCTTGTCTGGACAGGACTGTGGATCGATGGAGGGATGATAGAAGAGTAGATATGCAGAGATGATACGATAGATAAACAGAATGATGGATGAGAGACACGGACAAGATACAAGAAACACTGCATCCTCTTTCTGCTGAAGGCACATACCTTCATGCTGTGTGTGTGTGCAGGTGAAGGTGGAGGACTCGGTGAACGAGGTGGAGCTGGAGGGATTGACTCCAGCCACAGAGTACACGGTTACGGTTTACGCCATGTACGGAGAGGAGGCCAGCGACCCCATGACCAGCCAGCAGACCACATGTGAGTCTCACATACACAGCACTGAAATGATGAGTCAGTTATCTGAAAAATATCAACTTGTTCCCTAAAATGAATAATTCCCATCTCAAATGACCCTCAGATGTTCCCTCTAATTGCTTAATTCAATTTAACGTAGCGTAGCAGTAGTAAGTGGAGTTACAGATGGTTGTGGCTAATCGGGTCAGTTTGGGAGGAGGTTTAGCTTTAGTCTTAGCAGCAGCTGTGTTTCAGTGTGTAACACATGGTAATAACCTGTGAGGTGAGCAGCTCCAAAGAGAGATCTGTCCTCTAGTTTCTGCTTTTACTCAGAGTAAGTCCACACTCAGAGGCGTCGGCCCATTTGTCCTCTACCTGTCGACACGCTTCCTACCTGTCGACACCCTTCTGGGATCTAATACAGATTTTGGAATCAGATATGTGAATATACTTCAAATGTTGGCTATTAAATTAACAATGTTGTGTTATCTCAACATCCCTTAAATTTGTTGTAGGAGATAACAGATCATATCCCCATAAATATGTGATGATAATGTGGACATCATCCATACATACATATACAGCATTTGTATGTCGTCTTTGTATTTTTCCTCGACATTTCTTTGAAGGTTTTCTTAAGTATGTACAGCGATGTGGTTTGTTTTCTCAGACAACTCCACAACTAACAAGTTTTATAACAAACATAAAATGTCTCCGTATGTTCTGTACTTTACATAAAATATGACTGGGGGAAAATCCCTGCTGCTGATTCATCTCTGGAAGTTGGGTGATTGATGATAATACACAGATTATGGTCTGTGAAGTGAGGGCTGGACTAAATGTCCAAAAATGTTGTCACTTTTAATGTGTAAAACTCAGACTTGTCCTCCATTAAGAAAGACACATACACTCATACATCTGTACTTCTATACTTGTAAAGACCCTCACTGGTACAGTCCAATACATTCCCTAACCCTTAACCACCATACCTACATATCCAACCCTTAAACCTAAAGCCAAGTCTTAACCCTCAAACAGTTCTCCGAAAACATCCGGGCCAAACAAAAGAAAGTGTCAATGTCTAGAAGTCAAGTTTGGTCCTCACAAAGATAGAAGTACAAGAGCAACACACACTCTCACTCATACAGTAAATATGAATATCACTGTGAAACCGTCAATGAGCTTTACTAACTCTTGATGAAATTCAATTTCATTAAATTCCTGACAGATTTTCTGGCCCTCTGAACTTCTCGTCATATTTCATTTATCACAGGACGTGTAGATTCACTCACAGCTGTCTGATGCTCTGTCGGGAGGAAACCACGCATCTCCCAAGAGACGTTGATATTTATGTGTGAAGAGCGCTTGTCTTTAGAAGTCTTACAGTGAGGTTTGAGCAGTTTCTAAAGATCTGGAATATAACGGGCCTCAATGAACGAGCAGGAAAGAGGAAACACTGCAGGAGCTAATTTCTCTGATTAACGTTCTAATCAGTCAAATCAGCCGCTGCAGTTACGCTGACTTTTCATTTGCCAAGTGTTTGCCTGCAGTTACGTGGCTTTTCCAGGGCAGCTGCAACATGTTCAAGTCACGTCCCGGCACGTTTTCTGCCCCGACAGGACTGACAACCAGCGACGCCAAAATCACTGCACGGCGCCGGCTTCCAGCTTCCCCTTGTTATGCTATTTTTTGCACCTCACTTTCATTTTTAAGAGTCTTGAAGCCTTGACGAGTGCACCTCCCCTCTCAGCCTTCCCCAAATCACCACCATGCTCACTAATTAACATTTTATGAAGACTCCTTTAAGGTCTGTGGCTTGCGGCTTTAAGTCAGGGCATGTTTAAGTCTTTATGATGCACGTTAGGCTTTGAATGCAGGTCAGATAAGGACGCTGGCGGCTGTTAGAGGGAGACCGTGGTTGTTTCTGGGGGCGTTGAGGTCTCTCAAATTACTTTTATTGGTAAAATAACTTTCCTTCATCCATGCAAGCAGGGCTTCATGCCTCCATCCGTTTGTGCATATTGTCAGTTTATGTGTATTTAATCATTCATCCATTCATTCAGAGCAGGAAAATATCAACATGAACTCCGTCTTGGAGTCAAATCTGTTTTTGTTTCTGTTGACTAGTTGCTATCATGCCTGGAGTGAAGATGAGTTGCATGATGTGTTCGTCATCTTGCTTGTGTTGAGCAGCATTACAACGTTTATTGAAAACTAAATGGATTTTAGTTTTCTGCCGTGCGCTAGTCATCAGCCGGTGGTCACATCTGGACATGCGGGGGATGAGTTTAATGGGCTTTTCACTCAGTGTGTTTGTTCAGAGTCATGCAGACTCATCCCTCATTTCATCCTGTTATTTAACACATTTTTTAAATTCATTGTTAAGACAAAATGAGCTGTAATGATCGCTGCAGTGAGAAGTTGACATCGCAGCTGCGAAGAACAGGACCTTGACAAAATAAATTCAGCATGATGGAGAATAAAGGTAGAATCAGACTTCATGTTGGCTGCAGTGGATACTGTGGACACATACATTTGGAAACTTTGGAGACTTACCTATCTCCAAACTTTTTAATTTCCCATGCTCCTCATTCCTATGCTGACCCGGCTCGACCTACAGTAAAAGCAGAGGCAGTCTCCCCCCACCTTTCTCTCTCCCTCTCTGCTGCTTTGTCTTTATGCTGACCCCCACTATAATTGAGGTGAACCAATGGCTGGTACGATCAGGATTTTTGTAGAAAACCGATCAGTAATTCTAAGCATAAAAGTTTCCGAGCATCATATTCCCTGGCTGAATTAAAAGGAAGTGAGGGTAAGGGGCTTTTTTAGACCTCAGCAGTACCTCCAGGAGAGAGAGACAGAGAGAACGAATGAAAGACAGAGAGAGAGAGAGAGAGAGAGAGGAAGTTGAAGCAGAGCCTGAGGGACGGTGAGTGATGTAGTGAGGTTCTGTCCACTTTATCATTAAAATAGTGGAGTCCAATTACACTGGTTCAAAATCCCATGAGTGTGTGTGTGTGTGTGTGTGTGTGTGTGAGTGTGAAATCACTTAACAAATCCAAACTCTACCAACCTTTGACCCCCGATAACAGCAGCTCTGTGGCTTTCTGCTCTTATGTGTTTACTTCTTTGTTTCCTCTGCTGATCATCAGATGAATGAGGATGAACACGATAACAAACACCTGGACAACATAATGCAATACATTAGAGGCTGAGGCGCTAATTAAACTAGAGGACATGTTCTGAGGCCGTGCAGTTTGTTATTGTGTTGTGTTTGATTATAATCAGAACGTATTCAGAATCCGATTAATTTGCTCATAAGCAAGAGTGAGCAGCAAAAGGAAATGAACCAATCACAGAGCGGCTGGTAAACAAGCGCCGTGTGCTCAGGTTACCGTCGCCAGACTGCAGTAAAACTGAAATATGAATATGATCCTTCAGCTAGATTGAATATGGAAGTTTACTGTTAACATTTGCTTTCTGCCGCATCTCCTCCCGCCTCAGTACGGCTGACTCCGGCGAGGAACCTGCGTTTCTCAGACGTGGACCACAGCTCCACCCGGCTCACGTGGGACTCCGCCTCCAGGAAGGTCAAAGGCTACCGCGTCATGTATGTCAAGACCAACGGAGTCCAGACCAATGAGGTGAGAGCGTCCTGCAGGCCTCAGCCACTGGGAGCAGAGATTACAAACCTTTTCAGAGCTGTGACATGCTTCTGCTGTGAGTTCAGTTCTCATTACTGCGCGTTCAGAGACAAACCGTCATGCTTACACCTTGTCAAAGTCTGTTGTTGCACAGGCCGCTCTGGGGATTCGTGGCTGGGTCGAGGTTTTGCGCTCTGTGTTGGGCCCAAACATCTGAACACCATCCAGGCTGCACATTTTGGCATTAAGAACAAACCAGACCTCTGAGGAAAAATCTTAAATGTATGACTGAGATAGTTGTTTGGTCCTGTGTCCACAGGTGGATGTTGGCCGTGTGACAACCTGGTTGCTAAGAAACCTGACCTCCCTGACGGAGTACACAGTTGGTGTCTTTGCCATCTACGATGAGGGACAAGCTGAGGCTGTGACTGACAGCTTCACCACAAGTAGGAACTAATATCAGTATTATTAGTATACAGGTATCAGGTATCGCAGTTTACAGCATGAGCTGTCCAGTCTATTGTTGACATAAACATAAGTGTGTGTTTGTGTGTGTAGAGACCGTCCCAGACCCTCTGGATCTGAGGAGCAGTGACATCTCCACAGACAGTTTCAGGGTGTCATGGCAACACCCGGCCTCTGATGTGGTGCTGTACCGACTCACCTGGACACCCACCGATGGAGGAGACAGTGAAGAGGTGTGTGTGTGTGTGTGTGTGTGTGTGTGTTCATGCCTTTCCATTCTTAGCTCTAGATTTCTTCTCCAAGTTGAAAGAGCTCAGGAAAATCCCTGAAAAGGTTTCCCCGCAGGAATCTTACAGTAGAATCTGATAGTTGATGTTACTTGAATTGCATTAGCTGAAGGTTTGCAGCAGGAAAGCAGACCGTTAAACAAAGTCAAAAGAATAAAAACATCAGGTCATGTAAGTGTCGTTGTGCCCAGATATCCTTTTAGTCATTTCCTACTACTTACACCTGTCCAGGTTTCAGTGCCACGAGGCCACACTCCTTTGGGCTGCTTGTACTAGCGGTCTCATTCCTTCGCGCTCTGCTGAACAGCTCATGACGTAGACTTTTGAAGTGTAGGTGTTCTGGTAAATTCAGCAGCAGCTTTCTTCAGTGTCCACATTATTTGAGACAAGATCCTGAGATACTTGAACTCCTTCATGTATTTCTGCGTGCTGTCTCCGTCTTTTGTCTCTTTTACTTATTGCTGATTAAAACGGAGCCACATTTTATCTCAAATCTGATAAACTTGAGTCAGACGATTCGATTAAGATACAAAATGAAGCAGAGGTGAACATAAGAAGATAAAAGTCAACTCTCTCTGTTGAACTTATGAGTTTCTAGCTCAGAGATGATCATCCCAAAAACAAGACGTGTTATCGCTCTCTTCAACTGCAGACCGGTCATTTATCTGCTGGCTTTGGTCAATATTCTGGTCTTCCCGTCAACCTGTCTTTCTTCATGCAGTGATGTAACTTTAAATATAAAGGCTTGTTTGCTGCTAATAAACGACAATAAGACTTAAATCGGATGCTTCTTTCTGTAAACGGCTTCAGTTGGGTTTCCTCTTCTGTAAACATCTGATTTTCTGCACATCTGCTTCAGGTTCTGGTGAACGGAAACATTAACACCTACCTGATAAAAGGACTCAGCCCCTCCATGGAGTACGAAGTCCTCCTTGCTGCCATCTACAGTAAAGAGGTGGAGAGTGACGAGGTGATCCTGGTAGAGTCCACCGGTAAATGAAATCACTATAACTGATATTTCTGAATGATTTCTGGCCTCCCGACTGTCCTCGTGTTTCTAAAAAGTGCACCGCTTTCTTCACAGTTGCTGAAGTTTCAAGTGTGGTGCTGTAGCTGCTTTGCAACTGTTTGTTTTTGACGAGCCAATCTGTGATCTTCCTTTTACGTCTCGTGTTTTCTGTTCTCATGCCTGTGAACCAATCAGAGGAGGACAGATTGAAACAAACACCAGAGGATCCTTTAAACTCTTTATTAAACTTCTAGAAATTGTTAATCAAGCAGATCAATTCAGTATTTCTGTTTGATTTTCAGTTGAAAGAACAACCACCGTCGCTACGACAACCACCACCACATCAGGTAAATATGTCATTCCAGCTGTTGTGATGAATTGTGTTTGTTTCTCCTTCCTTCTTCCCTCTCCACCTCCCTTCACCTCTTCTTTGATCCGTTATTCCATCCTTAGACCTCCTCCGGCTCTCCCTTTCATTGATGCCCTCTAACCGTCTGCTGTGCGCTCATGTTCCCCAGTATCTGGAAACCATTAAATATCACTCTTACCAGTTTGTTGCATGAATCTGGAGGACGACCAAAATACTTAATTTAAATTAATTCTGCTGCCTCTCAGGGAAATTGTGATGGACATTTTTCACCATTTCTGACTTTTTATAGATCAAATTATTATTGTTTAATCAAAAAGTAATCAATAGATTCATTAATAATGAAAGTAATCATTATGTACATTGAGTGTTTTTATATGTACTGTAATAATATGGGTTAATAAAGTTTCAATGATGTGCTGGAACAACAAAGATTATATCAGTGACATTATCTAACGGTGACGAAAAAAACGTTTTTAGAACTTTGTATGAACCTTTTCATAACTTCCAACTTATGCTGAGGAAAAGTCAGGGTTCAAAATACACTGATAGCATGAGTAAATATTTTCCTGCGGTGTGTCATCCATCATGAAGTGTGTCGGATATTTAACCACACGAACTTTCTCGGGAAACTGATATGAATCTGTGTAAATTAAATGTCAAACTGATACGTTTTTCTGATATAAGTTAACGTACTGTGACAGTTTGTGCTTCAGTGAGTAGATTTTTACTCTCTCTGAACCTCCAGCTCCTCGTTTCGGGGTGAGGAACATGAGGATCGATGAGGAAACCACCTTCAGTATGCGGGTGGCCTGGCAGCCTGTCGACCCAAGAAATGTCCGACATTATCGACTCAACTACATCAGCGCTAAGGGAGACCGAGCAGAGGAGACGGTAGGACAGTTTCCTTTGTTTGACCTGCTCAGTTACAACATTTGGATTTAAATGAGATTTTTGAACTTTTCTTTGTCTTTTTTGCTTTGGAGTTCTCTGCTGTATTTGTATGTAGTTTATCTCCTGTGAATCAAACGATGTGGATGGTGAATATTTTCTTCCTTTAGTTTCCTTCAAACAAACCAGGCTTTAAAGTTGACTCTGAAAAGCTTATAGCTGCTTCCTTCATGCAGGACGGCAGATGTTGTCAGCTTGGGTCAACAACAGCTTCAGATTGATTCCAAATGGTGACCCAAAGAAAATATATACCACATCCAAATCTCAAACCACTCCTACTTCATATCCACTCCTCCACCAGTGATCTGTATGTTCCATAGTTTCTCCAGAGCAGCACTTCTGTCGAGCTACCGCCTCTTCATAGCTCTGAAAGGAGCTTATATGGTGATTTATTGTCAAAGCGACTTGTGTTTGGAACATACTGAATATATGGATCAGCAGAGAAGGAGTGGATTATGCTGCAGGAGCTGTTTGAGAATTTCCTTTGGATGTTTTGATGCTTTTTTTTTCTCCATTGGACCTGCAGGGGGTAATTACTAAGGTAGGAATAAGGATTTGGAACAATAACTGGTAATAATGAGTGTGTAGTAACTGTAGCCGATGGAAAGCTTGGAGTTAGAGTCTGTTACTGTGGGAAAGTTGGACAGTTAATGACTTGCCGAGTTCTACAAGGTGTTGCGGGAGTCATGGAAGGAACAAAAAGAGGAAGATGTTGATTTAAACAAAGCCAAACCTTCGATGTGTCAATCTTCAGCAGAGAGAGGGAGATTATTGATGAAGACGAAGGCAGGCCTTCCGATTAGAAGTCCTCCGTGGAGAGACGGAGGGAGGGAGGGAGGGAGACAAAGACTGTGTTGTTGAAGTTGATGGCAGACCTTCAGAGTCGAGTTGTGAGGAAGAGATGAGGATAATGATGATGAACACAGTGGCAGGTCTTCAAAGAGTCTCTTTCAGAGAGAGAGAGAGAGAGAGAGAATGGCAGGTCTTCACACTAATGAGCCACAACAGAGAGAGAGAGACTTTTGTAGAAAACAATCTGATGCAAACATGCGGTTGTATGTTGTAGTGTGGTGGAAATGTACACGCTTGACAGGCAAACACTCAGATGCTGAATAGATGTTGATGTGATGACCTGACGTGCCAAAATAAAACTGGGTCTGCGGTCGTTAAAACCTGCATCATTTTGTGAAATCAGGATCTTCTTCTTTCCAAATCTGTGGAATACATTTTTCCCCTTATCCTGCGATCTCATGGCTGTCATGCATGTATGTGTGTGTTAATGTTAATGTATTAACTTCCCATTGTTAGTTCAGCTTTATTCATTCAGGAAGACTCAATGAGACCAAGATCTCCTGACAACAAGTTCAATGTATACAAGATCACGAGACAATTCAGTCACACAAAGCAGTTATCACACACACACACACACACATTAAAGTAGTCACACGTATTATTAAATATGTCTTTAAGTTGAACTAAGCTCCTCACAGGAAACGGTGTCTGTAACTTTGCAGTTCATTCCAGATGCACTGTAGCAGACGTTCAGAGTTAGCATGAGGAACTTTTAAAGCTAACCTTCCCTGTGACCTTTTGTCAGGGTTGTTCACCTTCAACTCAACTATGGATGTTAGATATTTCAGCAGTTTATATAACAAGGACATCAAATAACAGTCCTATCACCGCACAAATTATGTATTATCTCCAATGTAGTGATTTAGTAACATTTTAGAAAATGCAATCACTTTACATGATCAGTAAACTCCCAGATAAAAATAAAATGATTCTGAAACTCAATTAAGTTCATGGCAGGAGATAGAAAACACACATACTTGTGAATTCCATCTTTAATAGTAAATACTCTGCTCATCTTCTTTATTTGTCTTATTAAAGTAACCGTTATGTGGCAAGCCTCCTTTTAGCATCCTTGCTTTTGTTGCATAGCTCCATCGTTGGGTGTACACAGTATGTCAGGTTAACAGCTATCTCCTAAAATCTGCCATATCGTAGAGTCTGAGTTGACAGGTGTGTATTATATTATATATGTGAGTGTTTGTGGCGTCTCCACAGTGTTAGCCGCCGTGTGCCTGCAGGCGACTCTGGCCACTGGTCCCACATCAACCTTTTCATCCTGACAATGAGGAGCCGCCAGCTGCCCGCACCGGCGGCCTGTTAAATGAGATTTCTTATCAAAGTGCGAACAGCTGTGGGCTCTGTTTGGCAATCCGGTCAGGTTATGAATCACCAAGTGCTGCACTCAATAGCTACCATTTAGATGTCGATCTGCTGGGGGAGAAAAACTGGCAGGCTTCCTCTGCTGCTTTGTTCAAAGCAAGTTTCACTGTGTGGTTTGTGGCTGCCAAGGGAGGGACACCAGCCATTAAAAAGACAAATCTGAAAAATAACTCATTTACATGCAATTCATTTCTGGATGGCAGTTATCTCTCTTCATCGGAATTTGGTCGTAAACTGCTTATAGCTGAAATTGTGGATAGCAAGTTGGCTCAGTAGTTGTAACTAAAATCATATACAATTTAATTAAATCAGTTTCGTACATAGTGCTTTAAACATGATTTAAATGCAACATCTATCCCATCAAATCCAAACCAGTGCATGATGGACAGAGGCACCATCGTCTCTTAACTGGTTTAATTTCAACATGTTCAATGTGTTCTTTTAAGACAGAAATGTTGAAGAATAAGTTTAAGTCAATTGTTTTTTATCAACACGGTGGCTCAAGTTCTCCAAAGTCCAAAACTTTCTCTTTTGAGTGTTTTTGTTTCACTCTTATTGCCTTTTTCCTCTGAACGAGCAATTTGGAGAGAGAATTGTTCACACAGCAGTTTGTGATTTGTACTTTCTTCACTGCTTTTATCTCTGAAACCTCCTGATTTGTGTCGAGCAGCATGTTCCACATTGTTTCGTTAGACACTCAAATCGCATTTACCTGAAAAACTGTTTCCATTTAAGGTTCCATCACTGCCAAACAACAGTGCCGGCTGACAATAAGTCTTCTGTTGGTGCACCTGTCGCTTGTCAGTGTCGAGTTTGAGTTTATTAGCGTTCATGCTCACAGTTACCAACTGAAGCAGCAAATATATCTATACATGATTGTGCATCATAAAAATATACAATTATACATCTACAGTATCTATATACACACAAGCACCCATACATTCATACTCACACATTTATACAACCCCATGCTTACATACAACCATGCATACATTTTAAAATACCCTAAAAATGACAAACACAAACAAGCAAAATGAGAACAAACCCCAAAGACTTCAGCTATCTATCCTTTGTTCTGCTAAACCAGCTGTACTCTGCCTGTCCAGCAGCAAACGGCAGACAGACACAGTTAGAGACCAGCTGGTGAAGAAAGTCTCAGGAGAGACTACAGAGACTCTCAGGAGTTGGTGGAGACCAAACCAGAGCTAAAAAAAAGAGTGAATGTTGGACTTGCTCACTCATCAGGTAGTCTAACTCACCGGATGTAGGCTGCTGGGATAAGTCTTCTGCCACTGGGCGACTATTTCAGTCTGAATTCTCGCTGCATCCTGGGCTTAGCACCGCACAAGAAGATTGTGATTTCTTTAAAGAAATACAAACAAGCCAGAGTGTTTTTTCTTTTATCCCAGAATGATAATGGGTTGAGCCAGACCTTTCTCTGTGTGGAGAAGTGTGGAGATCTGGCGATGCGAGACTACTATAGAAACAGAACAACTTTATAAAGTGGTAATAAGTCAGGGCCTTCTGGCACCTTGTTTTGGAGTTCTTCTGCCCCCCAATGATCAAAAAAGCTTACTGCAGTTAGAGGGCACACTGCTTCCTGCACTAACCTCTGTCACTGAGTTCAGAAGTCCTTAATGCTCAGCTCTACAAGCGTATAGATATAGAAGTTAATGGTTATGCCCATTCAGATGGCTCTGTCACTGTGTTCACCGTAGCCGTGGGGCGACTCGACTCTGCAGCCATCTGTCCACAGACAGCTGTGATGCTGCACTCAGTGAAGCTCAGTTATTTCTCTGTGCTGTTTCATTCAGTGTCCAATAAACCAAAGCTGCCGGGCATCGAGTGCAATTCCACTGTGTGTAAACAGAGTTTCGGCTATTATTGCTCGGCAACTAAATGGAGGTAAAAAAAGTAGTCAAGGGAGGATTAAAAAGTTTGGTTGGTTTTCCTTCTGTCACAGATTTTCTGTAGTTTATACAACTCTGGCAAAGAATCCAACTCCTGTCTTTAAGTCTTAAGTTTCATACCATCCTCACATCAGAAAGAGTGGATGGATGTGAATTTTCCTTTAATGAATGTTGACTGTCTGTTGGTGAGGCTCTGGACTTTAATACCTTTTATTCATAATATCCATGTGTTGAAGCTTATTCAGTGTGTGCATTCATTGTCAGACGTTTCCTCTCATTGTCTGAAAATAGAAATGTCTGTGAGATGCAAAGGAAAAGTCATGTTAACTGTATCAGCCCACTAAAAAACTGCCAAGGACCTTTAATACAGTCTACCGAGCCCTGTACAAAGTCAAGAGCAGCAAATCATCGGAGCCAACTGCAAACTGAACTGTTTTACATTTTGATTTGAACGTGGAAGTTCATTCTTGACCTTGTGTAAGTAAGAAGTGTAACAAAATAATATAAGCTCAAAGGTCCATTTACTAGCTCTTCTGAGCTTTCAGCCGCATCTCACTTGCCGTTTTCAGTGAATGGAACTTGAGGTTTTCTCACGGTACCCTGTAGGTGTGATCTTTCTGTTTAAAGGTCTTTGGAATTAGATGAGAATGTCGGCCTTGATCTTTCTCCAGCAGTCCACGGACTCCTGGTTGATGACTTTTGGAACTTCTTCCGGTCTCCATTAAGTCTCTGGTCAGGGTCCTTGTTGTTTCACCCATCTAATAATCCCCATAGCTGTCACATGTCTTCGTGTTAGGTCCTGTCTCCTTTAGGGTGTACCGGCAGAGGTCTTGTGGTAAGTGCTGAGTCTTTGTTACTTGACTCTGGTTTGACGTTCAGACAGTCGAGCCACTTAAGGGACCCCCTGGTGGTTCCCGTTGAGTTAGCAGGGTCTGTTCTGGTCTTCAGTCAAGTTGTGATTCTTATAATCCACTGTAACCATTGGTCGAGGGTGCTCCCTAGACTTGGACCCCCTGGACTGTGTAATAGGTTAAATGGCAGCTGAAACGGTCTTATATGAGGTGTGTTTCATCCCGTGTACTTCTTTAAATTGGTTTCAGTTTAAAGTCTGGTTTTTTGGAGTGTCTTTGGTCGGGCCGCTGTTCTGTGCAGTTTAGCAGATGTCATATTACTTACTAGGACATTCACCTTAAATTGACTCCCATCACCTGTGCACTTGACTGTGTTCCCTGTGCTGTTTGCCTTCAAGCACTGGAGCTCCAGCAAAGTCTCAGGTGGATCAAACTTAATATTCTGGCCCTGCCTCTGTCAAAACTAGATTGGGTTCCTGAATCCTATAAATACTTTATGAAACCATGTTTGCATTTACGAAGTGGAGTTAAAGGAGTGTAGCTTTAGGTGGTTTCTTCCAACTGTGTGGCTCAGTGACAGTTTAGAGACTTGCTGCCTTTTTCATCAGACTGGGCTAAAATTGATTTGTCAAGGCCCGCAGTGTTTGTCTGACTGACACGTCTGAGAAAGTGTATTTTGGGGGGAGGAAGTAGAAGGTTTGTCGATGACTAGGCTAGACTCTACATGCTCAGAATGCAAACCGGGCTGAGACAGACAGACGGACACAAAGACAGTGGAGGAGAGAAACAAAGGAATGTTTGTCTACACTCGACCTTTAACATATTAAAATGTTTCTCCCTGAACAAAGCAGCCGTAGCTCTGTTTATCATAGCAGCAAAAGAAAAACTGTGTTCTGTCATATGTATGAACCCACTGAACATCCAAGGTCATAGATAAACATAACCATCAGACGCTGAAATGTTGGAAAATGTCTCTGATTGATGATTTGTTTTGTAGGCAATAAGCTGCCATGTGATCAAGTACTTTGATTATTCAGTTATTAAATTCACTTTATTAGCTGAAAGAGACATTGCCATCTGGTTCTTTTATTTTTAAACAGTTTTTCAATTGAATTTTCAGAATTTTCATATTTCACAATATACAGTATATATCACTATATCAGAGCTGCATCTATGAATTACTATTATTATTATTATAACTAATGTGCCTATAATTTTCTCAATTAACTGCTTGATGATTTGATCTATCGATGGTCTAACAGTCCAAAACCTAAAGACATTCAGTTTTCGCTGATATAAAGCAGAGAAAAGCAGCAGGTCCTCACAGTCGGGAAGCTGGAACGAGCAAGTTAAGGAATCATTATTTGAAAAGTTGTTCATTTTTTTCATTCATTTTCTGTCAATCGACTAATCTATTAAATGTCTAAAGGTTTCACCTCTACACAATAGATATCTATATGCGATCAAAAGAAAGAAAGCTATTGATAAATCATCAAGTAATTATAATTCATAAACAGCAGATGCAGAGAGCGAAGCAGGGAGTGAGAAACAAAGAAAGCAACAGAGGAACAGAAGAAGAAATAGTTGGAAGCAGAGATAAAGAGAGAAAAAGAAACCCTCCGGGTAAAGAAGCAGATTAGCTTCTCTCCAGTCTGAGAACGGCGCTTCGCCTGGACGGATGAGTCATTAAGGGATCAGTTTTAACAAAAGCACAAGTTCACAGACAGGTGAGGAGGAAACCTGGTCGCAATTAACCTCTGCTGCAGCTGAAGCCTCAAAGCCTCACTGCAGCAACTCGCAGTGCCGCACCTCCATCGAAAGGTTAATGCAATTTTTTTTTTTCTTTTTTGGTACTTATGAAATCTTAATTTGCTTTTTCAGTTGATACAAGAATCTGTCCCAAAAGAAGTCCCGTCGTGTAATAAAAAAGATATTAAAGACCAAAATCAAGTCTCTTGAGTTGAATTTTCATTGACCTTCACGAGTACCGTCTCAAAAACGGACAAAACCTTTTTCTCCCAAAAAAATAAATAAATAAATGTGTGGAAGTGTGGAAACCCAGTGGAAGTCCCTGTTAAAGGTATCAGCATGTGTGTGGAGCCCACCAGTCAGACCGCCCTGCTGTTTCAACATCCACCACCAGAACGTCATCTGACACTATGCAAAGATCTAAACAATTATTAAATCACTAATTATCCACGTTGATCCTCCCTGACTGTCTCACCTGTAAAGTGATGTGCTTTATGTGTCTGTTTCTCTTAATAAACTAATAATAATAAAGAAGAAGAACTGTGTATTGAGCTTGATGGCCACCACGGCTGAACAGAGAGCTGCAGAAACACACATTACATAACGACAAAATATCAATAAAATCAATAAAAGAAGATAATGTCACAGTGCCGTCCACGTGTTTGAACGTCAGCTGAACTTTGGGAGGTGAAACACCGCATCAGTGAGACCAAAGATGGAGAAATATATCGACATTTTTATGTGAAATGGACTTTGCACACTTTTGAATATAGTTCTCCTTTCATTTGCCGTTCATACACGCCGAAGGCAGCGATCTACCATCAGAAGGAATTTGGGGTTCAGGGTCCAGGAGGAGCTGGGGGTTGAACCTGTGAATAGTGGATGAGTCACAGCCACCCATAATGACTTTATATGTTATATATATATATATATATTTATATAAGGACACTAGTTTGTCTGTCACCTGAATGTTGAATCTGTGTCTGCTTCCAGAGGACGGTGCCCATAGGTCAGAACAGCCTGGTTCTACAGCCTCTGCTGTCAGACACGGAGTACAAAGTCACCGTTACTCCTGTTTACCCTGATGGAGACGGGCCGACAGCGTCACGAATGGGACGAACGCGTAAGTCATATTCATATTCATGTTCATGTTTGTTTTGGCCGTTTGTCTTTTAATGTATTCAGTTCATTTTCTTCAGCCTGTTTTAAACCTGCAATAACTGGTGTTTTGCCACTTTTCGGCCACTTTGGGGCAGAAGAAACAAGTAGTGAACACAACACTGACATATCATGACCTTTTACGTTGATGTGTTGAACTTAAGCAAACAGTTTGTTATTTCCACCTCCAGCAGCTACAGAGCAACACGGTCCTTCATGGGGAGTCGTGTTTGTGTCTCCTGATGGATGAAGTCCAGTCTCTCTGTTAGCTCTGTTTGTGGTCTCCTCCACCCCCTGAGGGAAACATCTGTCTCTTTAGCTGCTGAACAAGGTGCACCATTTGAGTCTGTGTGCAGTAAGAGACAAGCTGCCCCCACCCCCCCCAGCTAAAACAGAGGGAATATTACTAAACTACACTCTCATAGCCCAGAAACAACCATTGCAATTTAAGCAGAGACGGAAACGTGTTAGCTATCCATCGTCTTGTTTGGTGAACAAAATGTTGCCAGAGGGGGAGTGAAGATGGATTTATGGGGTGTTTTCCCCGTTTAAAAATAAATAAAGGATTGAAAAGGATTAATTTCTATCAGAAAGTTTAAACGCCTGGAGAAGCAAAGGGGAAAACCTGTTGGTTTAAGACCTCATTATGATGTTATTTGGCCTGAAACTTTCTTTACAGAATAAATAAATTCTTTATTTGAACTACAAAAACTACATCTTAGCAGGACCTCCTTTAACTGGTTGTTTTGTTGGATGTGTTTCAGTACAGAGGAGCACTTGCTCAGGTGCTTTCTACTTGAACCCATCCTGCGTCTCTGTGCAGCTCATCGCACTCAATTTCAGGGGCATTAAAAGAGATAGCAGCCTGTCTTGGTGGCTCAATGGTCAACATCCATTTTCTTTACTGTGGAGCTGAAGACAGAAATATGTCGGAAGCATTCTTTTCCCTTTTGTTAAATGTGACTGAACGCTGCTGTGAATGCACCAGTGGAGGCTAATGATTTTCTCTGCTGCCAAGTGCATTACAGCACAAACACTCGACTTTCAGCGAGGAGGAAACGCTACCTTCAAGTAATTCATCTTTCCTCTCCGTCCCATCATGTCTCTCTGTGCAGCACGTCACACACATTAGCACACGCTAATGACGTTCTCCGGTTTTTAAACGATGGGGCCTCTGACACCCGCTGATGATGAATGGTTCCTGTTAGCAAGTGAGGGATGAGATGATCGCCCAGAGAGGAGTGACGGAGAATACAGAGAGGGGGGATGATTTGGTGTTTTAGAGTGAAGATAGATGATGTGACAAAGGAAGCCGGTGTAATCTGAAGGATTTGAGCCTATGAGGGATGAGGTGAACGCTGAGGGAGGCATGACAGGGAATGCTGAGAAGATGATTGGGTTTTTAGCTTCAATCTGAACATAGATAACGTGACAAAAGAGGCTGGGAAAAACACAGATAATTCAGGTGGAAGCAGGTGGAGTGACACGATCTTGACAACAATCTCACTTCTTCGTCTTCTTCGTATTTAGAGGTGACTGCTTCAGCAACACTTTGTGATGTTAAGCTGCACCGTGATTGAAACTTCCTTCCCCAGAAGATGCAGGAACTAAAAACAAAATTCCTTTGGTCATTAACGGTCTGGCCGTTAAATCTCCAGTTTGTCGTTACTGTTAGACCTGACGGGGGAAGACACAGTGGGAGAAAGAGCTCAGAGGATGATAGTCATTTTCTCAGGAGCAGCGAGGGCACAGTGAAGATGGATAATGCGGCAGAAGAGGAAGTATAATGTGGGGATTTGAACATGGGGCGCAGCAGATACTGAGAGGGGGCGGTAGGGCTGAACGTGGAGAGGATGATTGGCTTTTTAATGGTGAACGACCACGGACGGTGAAGAGGGAAAATGAGGCAGTGAGAAAATGTAGGTTTCGGGATGGATGAATACTCGGAGAGGAATGATGATGGGAGGTTTTTTGCATTATAAATGTGCAACAAAACAGCCGGCAGATTCACTCTGGGGTTTGGACCTGAAAAAGTCTCAGGTTTCCCATTAAGGGAAGGGATCTTCAGAGGATTTGATTGTATCATGGGTCAGGAGGAACAGAATTGACTGCATAGAGGTTACACATGTACATGAACTGCACAGACGGGTTGAAAATCACACTCCCCTCAAAGAGAGCAGCTTCTTAAATATACCACTAACACCATCCTGCCATTAGTTCAGTTTTCTAAAGTTCTGTCCCAGTTGTCATCCTCGTGATAACTGCTCTGGATTTAGTATCTTCCTGACAGACTAATTTAACGGCACACTCCGTAACAGCAAAGAGACTCACATTTCTCACTGTGCTGACAGTTGAAATTTTATTAAGTGTTATCAAACTTTCACTTTTCTTTGACTCTTGTTCATTATCTTCCTCTTTGAGAACTTGGTTTCCGTCCTTCCAGTTTCTCCCTAAACTTCTCTGCTGTGTGATGACAGTTTCTTTTAATGAAGCACTTTTTTAATCGTTCTGACGTGCCAAGAATTACATTTCCGGGGAGCATTTCATACGTTTCATTACCATTTGCTGTCCTTAAACCTTCTTCTCTCTTCTCTAATTCATTTCATTTTCTTCCCTCTTCCAGCTCCTGTCTTGCTCTCGTCTCTTTTTATTTAGATGTTTCTCTCTTCCTGTACTCTTCCATGTCTGTTTCTTTGTCTGTCCCTGGTTCAAGTCCAGATGGAGCCCCTTGTTGCCTGTCACCTACCTCTAAAACCAATACGGGGTACACGTGGATCAAAAGGGCCAAATTCATTCAATTAAAACAAATGATTGATATCTTCTCATGTCCTGATGAATACTCTATATATATATATATAACTCATATTTTATTTTGCTAATATTTCAGAAATTCAGTTAAAATGTTAGCAACATTTGAACAGAAACATCAAATCTGTTTGCTCTTTTTTTTCCTGCTTTGCTCCTCAGTTCCTCTTTCGGCTCCTAAGAACCTGCGGGTATCGGAGGAATGGTACAACCGCTTCAGGATCAGCTGGGACGTCCCGCCTTCACCCACCATGGGCTACAGGGTCGTCTACCAGCCTGTATCTGGTAATTTATACGCTCACACACGATAACTGTGTCAATGCCTAACAAGTCTACAGTTGGTGTAAATGTTTGAGTGTTTGTCCCTTAACATGTACAGACAGACTAATACTTCATGTTGTCATAGTGATAATAAAGAGAGAACGGTTTTCTATGAATCAATGAACATACCTTCCAAGGAAACCTCTTAGTTAATGAATTAATCTAAACACAAATGACCTGAACAAGAACGCCTCTTCTCATAAAACTATGGGTATCTCTCAGACACATTTTCTCTGAATATTCTGTCATATTCTTGCGTCATTTTCCTGCCTGTATCACTTTTGTACTTTCCATCACTTCCTGCTCACTGGACTTGAAGCTAATGATGGTCTCTGAACTGGCTCCTCTGTCCTCCTTACATTCACTGACCGTCTGCCCCTCCTTGACGTACATCCTCAATCGTCCTGCCCCTCCTCAGCCCCCGGACCAGCTCTGGAGACCTTCGTGGGAGAGGACGTGAACACCATGCTGATCGTCAACCTGCTGAGCGGGACGGAGTACAGCGTCAAGGTCATCGCCTCCTACACCACTGGATCCAGCGAGGCCCTTACAGGGAGGGCCAAGACCTGTGAGTCCTCCTCTGTTTCTTTAAATTGATGTCACAGCAACAATTACTTGTTGTTTAGTTTATTAGTTGTTGTGAATCATCCATACTGTATCAATTGCATAACCTTCATCATGTATGCTACTAAATAAAAGATCATAGACCTGAAAATTACACGTTTTTAAATGACATTTTTTGTTGTCCAGCTGTTGAACGCTGGTCTTAACCTTTATTTTTATAAAGATTATTTGTTGGCTGGACCTCCATGACAGTGCCAGCTGCAGCTGGAGAGATGTTATTTAAAGTCTTATGTTTTTTTTTCACCAATGAGAACAGCCAGTCAAACACTGCTCTTAGCAGCAGTCCCAACTAATTACAGCATACAGCCTTGAAAAATATTATTGCGACCGTCTTCGCTGTAACCAGAACCGCTGATTAAAAGATTTCAGCTGCTGCCTCGTTAGCGCCACAGTCCTCATTTAGTTTTCTTTGTTCCATTAAGAATGGATAGTGGTATAAACTGGATTGTGTTTTCAATGGCAAAGCTACAGTTGCATCACCATAATCTGTACATTTACCATCCTCTTTCCTTCAGCGGTTGTTCCTTATGAAATTCTAATGATAGTAAATAGTGCAGCTACATTGACAGTATCTATCTTTATATCTAGTTAGCAGTTTTCTAAGAAGCAACAAAATCTGAATTTCACTTAATTCAGCTAGTTGCCAGTTTCTGCTTTGACACATCATTGAAAATGACTGCAACGAGGGAAACACACGACTTTCATGTCCTTTAACTGGCAGAACAAGTTAAAGTTTTGAAAATACAAGATGTCTTTATCCACATCATGATGACCTCTCATCAGACCGCCTAATACTGCTCTCAGATCATCTTGTTGTCAGTAACTTCATTGTTGGCATTTTCTAAACCTGATCATTTATATACTGTGTTATTGGTCTCCTCTGTCCATTCCACCAGTTTGAAAACAAGTGGATGAAACAATCTCCTCTAATCTAATCAGAGAAGCAGCCAGACACCTGCAGACATCAATATCTTGATATCCATCTGACACTTTTAATGGCACCGTCACCTAATTACATCCAGCCCCGGAATGAACTGCAGACAAAATAGATTTAAGGTATCTCACTGGGGATGTGGACTGTTCCCGGGGCTCTTTGAGTGTCTGGCCCAGTTCGATCAATCAGTGCTTCTCAAGTACAATCATTTGAGTAGGAGCCTGGATTTCCCTCTCCTGCATGATAATTAACCACTTCACCTCAGGCTGGCCTATTGGTGAAATGGCCCTTTTTTTGAAACTGAAAGGCCTCTGGTTTGGTCTGCATGACAGCCAAAGCGACCATGTATCCTCTTCAAGTGTCCTTGAGCAGGACACTGAACCTCCACCCTTTCATCCATTCTCATTTCTCTCTTGGTAGGAGCTCTCAATGCAAGTGTCAGCTAAATGCCCGAACATGGAGCTTTAAATGGATCTGAGGCACTTCATTTTGCATTGGAGCCCGAGTTTCCTTCGCCTGCATGACAATGAAGCACTTCTTGGTTGATTTGAAGGACAAGTTTGGGGGTGGGGGGGGGCACGGAGGAGAGAAGAAGGGGACTAAACCTGAAGATGGGGAAAGGAAGAAGAAAGATGGAGAGACGGATGCAGTTGAAAAGAGAGTATAATGATATGAGGCCAGTGGGATCCCAGGAGGTGAATGGAGTCTGTCACATTGCTCAGCAGCATGTTAATGAAGCCAGTGGACCAGTAGAGATGAGTGGACTGATGCTTCAAAGTCACACACCAGCACAGCTATCACAGTTGTTGAGGACACAAAGGAGCCTGACTTTCCTCTAATACCTTTTCACTCAGCTTTTACTTTAAAGTGTGTAGAATTTCACAGTTAGTGGGTGTAGTTTAAACAGTGATGGATGGACGTTGGTATTTTATCAATACTGATGCTTTTTATCGCCTGCTGTAATTTAGTCATCAAGACTTGAACAACATGCTGAAGTCTCTGCCATTGACCTCCCTTTACTTCATCGGATGAGTTGTTGAGAAACACACAAATACCATAATATTGAGAAAAGAAGATAAGTAAGTTGTGATCTTATGATAATAAGAGCAAAAGAAAGAGTAACCGTAGGTAAAGGTAGCAGTAGTAAAATCACAGAGAGAGCAAACACTGAGGCTACCTAATCAAGTGTTTTCTGTCATCCCACAGTGTCCACATGGCCAAATAACAACATTAACGGATCCTCTGACTGCTCCAAAAGGCACGGAGTGTTTTCTAATCACCCGTTTATATGGGTCAGATTCGGTTAAGCAAAGCTTTTAGGTTAAGGTTCGGGAAGATGGCCTCTGTGGCAAAGTCTCAGCTTGTTGTTTTTGTAGCATCACTTCTGTCTTTGCTACATAGAGAGGTCGTCACAATGTCCACCGCTAAAAGGTTCTTGTCAAATGTAAATATAGGTCATACTAAGCAGTGACAGCGGCGCTAAGCAAGGTAGCCCATACATCCTTCTCCCTGGCCACATCCTCCAGCTCTTCCTGGGAGATCGGATACATTATATAATCCCTCCAGTGTGTTCTTGGTTTGCCCAGGGGTCCTGGAACACCTCCACAGGGAGGCGTCCAGGAGGCCTGAACTACCTCGGCTGACTCGTTCCAACACAAAGGTGCAGTGGTTCCTTCTCGGCTCTGCTCACCCGGTCTCTAAGGGACTGTGACCTCCTGCACTGGGCCAGTTTGCAGACGAGTGTTAGGGGCCAGGAAAGTCTGAGGTGGATTGCTCCTTTGGGGTTGGGAGTGAGTTACTGCCCAAGTGAAGGAGTTCGTATCTTGTTTCTCAACGTCTTCTTGTTAAAGCACCAGCAGTTACAGTATGGGCACATTATCAATAACAGCACACTCAGTCACAACTACTGTGATATTTTGTCCCCCACTTTTGTCACTACGCTGTTCAGATGCTGACTTAAGAATCCCTTCGTGTCTTCTAATTAAATCACATGGGGAGATTTTTACATAAACATTATGCAGAGATACATTATGCATTTTCTGAGTCCAAAATAATGCAGATTAGATATTTGGCTCAACTGGAAAATGTTCTGTTTTGTCAGAGGAATGTAAAATACACCGTGATGTACAACTTACAGACACATGCATGCTAATGTCTCTGAGCTCAGAACAAGTTACGCTTTCAAAAGTCGGACGATGAAAGTGCATACATACCATTAGCATAACCAGAGTGTGCGTGGGTTTGTTTGTGGGTGTGTGCAGAGGCCACACTTCTGAAACAAAGACAGTGCAGCTATATTTCTCTGTCTGTAAATAAGTCGCCCGTCGGTGTCCTTGAAGCCCACTGGCCATACATTTCTAAATCTGTCATGTGGAAACACGACGGCGTGTGGTTTCTCAGAGCGTGTAGAGGAGAATGCTTTCAACTCTTTGATGCATATTTTTAGAGTTCAAAAGAAGCCTAGAGTTAGTTTTTACTTCTCAACGCTATTTTTGTTGCTGTGTCAGAGGCGTAATGTCACCATAGAGAGGGTGGAGTCAGGGTGGAAATAATAGTAGCAACCACCACAGGTGACCATCATAGAGAAATGTGGATGAAGCCAAATACACTCCACTGTGTAAACCTTACTGTACTATCCCCTCTGTGTGCACAACACTCCATAAGTGATTTCTCTGTTTCCGTCCTGCAGTGTACCTGGGGGTGACTAACCTGAGCGTGTATCAGGTGAGGATGACCGGTTTGTGTGCTCAGTGGCAGCCTCACCGACACGCCAACGCCTACAGAGTCCTCATCGAGTCACTGCTCAGTGAGTATTCAGCAGCATCGTCTCTGACAACTTGACAACAACTTGTTCTTTTCATTGTTTTGTCTGCATCCTGTGCTCTGCATACCCCGCCCACAGGCCATAGGTGTTAAGGTGAGTAGCAAGTGGCGCTTTGTGTTTCGTTAATCATGTGCCTGTGAAACCATAGTGGCAGACCAAGAGCTACTTCTTGATTCCTAACACCTCGTGAGCACATTTATATGTTTGTGTATTTAAGGTGTGTGCCAATAGAAATATTTATATGCATGCCGCAAGTCAAACATATAAAACAGACAACTGAAGTTGTTGGTAGTTTTACCACTTTTGATTCCTCTAATCTTTATGCTAAGCTATGCTAGAGAGATAAAAACTAAAACTAATATGGATCTTCTGTTCTGAATCTGATGAAGTTTATTTCCCACATGTTGGAGGTTTCCTTTTTTTTAAGATGATAAAGATCACCTAACCCTTCATATAGGGGGGAGATGTATGCAAATGCAAATAACACACATGCACATAAATATTCACTCCCGTCCTGCCACATTCCTGGCTCTCTGGATTATCTGCTGGATTTCAAACCGAGGCTGACAAGGTTATTACACGTCACTGTGGGATACACACTATCATATATGAAGCTGTGATTCCCCTCCTCACATTTTCCCATTAAGCTCCTACGCTGCATATCTGCGCTGGTAGGAGGGGGGGGGGGGGCTCATTCATACTCGCATGCTTTCATTAGTCGGAGTTTCAGTATGCAGCACAGAGCGAGTGTCCAATTTTCTGAATCCCTAAGCAGCCTGAGATGACAAAGATATTGTTGTATCCATCAGAGACGTGCTGGCCGGCTTAAAGGTTTAGACACTGAGCCGCTCTGTAGACGAGGACGGCTTACGGATCGCAGTCCGTCTGACATTTACATTTGCTGCGTGAGGTAAAATACAGGAAAAAAAGACAAAAGGTCGGTATTATGGCTGCCAAGTGTGTTGGGATGAGATGTTCTTGTTAGAGGAGTGAGGAGGAGAAGTTATGCCTTGTTGTGTTCGTTCTGAGAGGTGAAGAGGAGAGACAAAGGATACACAATTAGATGTAAACATGCAGGAGTTAGCAAGAATGCTAATTTACATCCATGGTCCCCAGGCAGGTAACAGAAACAAAAACATTACAAATAATAATAGAACAATCATATTGGAATGCAAAACTTCATAAAACTATGATCTTATATTATCTTACTTTGTCAAAAGGGGACTTTCTTATTCTGTATGCTTTATCCAATTTAATATAAATTGCCTACACAAGCTCAAGACATTGTAAGACGTACAATAACACTCTATTTATCCTGTCAGGTTTGTCCTCCTCCACTGTCTTCTGTGTGTCTTCTAGAAGAGGGTCCAGCTGACCAATGCCTTGGCTTTTTGTTAAATATCAGACATCAGTCACCTCCGATGTGACGGAGCGTCGAGCAGAACAAAAACAGCAGCGATGTATCCATAAAAATACAGATTTAATCACATAAACCTTGAATTATGGAAGAGATGTATTTCCTCCTAATTTGTGAAACTGGACAAACCTCTTTTCACAGCAGTTTAAGTTTCAGTGGAGATTTTTGGTGCCCTGTGATGACTTCAGTACTGTTTCGGTGGCAGGAACATACTTAATAAAAGCGAATACTTACCATTAAATATACAAAATTCTTGATTTATTGTTTAGCATTTAATACAGACTTCGCTGTAATTCAGCCCGGCATATTTGTGTCTTTGTAAACCTCCTCTGGATAAATCAGGCAGTGACAGTGAAATTTTATATATTGAAATATGAAAGATGATGTATTGAAATATAATATACCTCGATCAGCCCTGAAGAAACTTTAACCCTGTCTTCAAATGACCTCCAGAGTCTTTGTTAGACTTTTTACTTCAGCTGTCAGAAAAACTCTGTCACCTCCATAAAACAGCTTTGCAATTATTGAGGTTTTATTCTCGGTTCTGATTCTCCGCAGCACCGGGCCCAGTGCCAACAGAAATAATTGTGTATTTTCCCATTTGTTTGAAAGTGATAACACAATCCAACATACCAAAATAACATCAAACAACAGATGGTGTGGCCCTGATTTCACTGCACACGTCCACCATTCAGTCACCGCCTCAAAGGTAAGATTGACTTTTAATACAGCCGTCATCCACCAAATAGGAAGGTAATGGCTGTTATTCATCACCCTCAGGCCTCCAGCAGCGACACTGCCGTCATTAGTGTCAGATAAAAGGCACATATTATTGCAGTTCCCCTGTGTTTCTTCAGGGAGCTCAGAGGTATTGGTTCTCTGTACACACAATAGAGCTAAATGAGGATTTATGTTTGCACAGCTGGTAAATAATTACCGGAGAAATGCGTCTCCTGCAGGAGCAACAGAGAGATGATGTGAAGGTATCCTGTTTTTAGTTTGGATGGGTGGGAAATAAAGAGGGAGGTAAAGAGATCAATAAAGAACGGAGAATGAAGAGTTTGCTAAGTGTATTTTCACCAATCCTCCTGCAGGACACAGTTATAGTTGAATTAAGATGGAGTTTACAGAGATCAACCCTTCACTGTTCCCTGTTAGGTGGAAATATCATGTTTAAATCTACACTGCAGAACAAAGTCAAACTTTCAATCTTTCACTCGGGATTAAAATCTGTATTTTTATGTGGCCAGAAAAACACTTAAACCTTATGGCTGGATATCAAACTACAAAACTCTTTAAATACTTACGTCAAATACTGAAAGTTCTCCAAGTCGTTTTTTGACCATTATAGTCCATTTAGGTATTTTGAGATTATAGTTTACACTGTTACACTGCAGATGTTTGTGTTAAGACAACATCAAACGCTTATTTGGTTAAATAAGAAGAAATGAAGTTTTTTTGTTTTTAGCTGTTAATACATTTTGTAAAATTAGCTCTTGAGACTGATAGATTTTGGATTTTGGATGACTGGATATTTGCATGTCGGCTGTAATATCTGTTCCCTTCCTGTAGCAGTTAAACTGACTTTTGCTTTCCCACACATTCTGCATTTGTAACTAAATGCATTTAGTTTTGTGTTTGTCGAACACCCCCACACATACCTGCGCAGTATTAAAACAAGTCTATTTGCATGTTGTTTTATATAAGCTTCAGCTCTAATAATAATAATGGACTTGGTAGAGTGCCACTGCTCTTTAACTCATTAAAATGTTCCACCTGCCCACTGTGATGATGTTGTACAAGTGAATGTTTCGTGGATAATACGTTTTTCTTGGAAATATATTTGACGTGTTGCCAGCAGACCCTGACCACCAGCATGGAGGGAACAAAAACAACAAACACATGTTGATTATTTCAGTAATTGGATTTGGTTCGTTACTTAGTCCTGACTGTGAGAAGTTTCACTTTATTCAGAAACACAAACTGTGCTGCTGACAAAAAACTGTCCTGAGGGACGTTTGAAACATCTCACTCTGAAGGAGGAAAGAGGAATCAAACCAGCTGAAACACCAACATGACAAACAGGAGTCAGGAAATGGTTCTATGTTTAATGCTAATCCTCATCATCAACCACATCTGGAACACGCAGAGGAATTTAAAGGAGAGGGAGGTCATCTCTCTGACTCACAACTGCTGTCTTGAGAATCCTCGTGCTCTCTGTCTCACCTCAAAGACCTAACTGGACAAGATCAATACACTAATAAGAAGGACTTTGTGATAAGAGACCTAGTTGGAGCTACAGGGAAAGGTTTGGTGACTAGCTGGTTCTGAGACATCAGTAAACAGTGCGACATATTTACACACACACTACGTTTCTTCTCGGATACTTTACGTCCAAATGAAATATTTCCCCGCAGCACAAACACAGGACCAGAGCACAGAACAGCAGCCCTTCCAGAATGATAACGAGGTGACGTTTGTATTTCTACTGCAGATGGTCAGAAGCAGGAGACGAAGCTGAGCGGAGGAGCCAACAGACACTGCTTCAATAACCTGAAGCCGAACACGCAGTACAAGATAAGTGTGTACGCTCAGCTGCAGGACGGGACCGAAGGGCCTGCAGTCACTGCTACTGAGAAGACACGTAAGTACAAACCCCTCAAACACTGACTTCGTTTTAATCATAGACTACATTTGTATGTTTTAGTTTACATGTTACGCTGCGTGTTGAGAAAATGTGGAATTCTGCTTGGACATAACAGTAGTTAGTAAACTGAAGTGTACTTGTGTCTCTATTACTTCAGAAATGTATTGTAGTCAGTTGTTAATGAGAAATTAGCTTTTTTTCTGATTCAGAACAGCCAATGAGAGACTACAACATTGTGGGAGGGATTCGCCATTTTTTGGATTACCTGATGCTGAAAAACAGCCGACATGCTGACAGACATGTTTTCTGCACATACACATCACAGTTGTGATCACTCATGTGAGGCTGTAATCCACAAACACACTCATACAAACACTGACACATCAAGTGCTTTCCCTCCTCCATACGAGGTGCCAAACTCCCATTTAAATGCGCCCATACATGTGTCATAATAACAATATAGCAGAAACACACGCTTGACAAACACACACTGGTACAGAAACTGCTGTCAGCTGTCACTGTGTATAAAAGAAGGCTGGGAGGACGATCACGTCATTTTCAACATAAAACGTCTTTTATCCTCGTGGGAGCGAAGAGAGCTGAATCCTCTTCCTTCCTTTCAGAATGAGCTGTTTGTTCAAACACTAATGAAGACCCACTGTCTGGAGGGGAGGGGTGGGCTGCTTTTTGTTTCTGTTTCATTTTCAATGAACACTCTGTACAGTGACATTTTACACGGTTTAAGGGTAAATTCACTGTTTCTATTCATTATTTTAGGAGTTTCAGCCATTTTCCTGTTAGCTATGCTTCACTGCAAACATGATGACTCGTCAAGTTTAACGCCGCCTATCCAAACCGCATTTGAGAGTGAATGTCAACGCGCCTGAAATGTCCCTTTATAATGTCCATTACATGTTTAAACTGTGGACACAGCAGCTCTGCAGCATCTAACGGACAGGTTTGTCCTGAGGTTTTCTGTCACTCCAAGTGTTTATATCCATGTTTACATTTTTACAGGATTTGAGATTGTTTTCAGTCAATCACTCGTCTTCTGGGGGCCATATTGGAGGTCTCAGATCAGGACGATATGACCTGAAATGGATCTGAAAAATCATAAATTTATAAAAAAAATAAGCAGACAAAATGTTTTGGCTATTCAGGCAAATAAGTAACTAGCTTGTTATGTTTTTCCCATCAGCCTGCAGCCTTTTTAATTTGACTCAGCTGATTCTTTCCCAGCTCTTTGTGTGCTATGAAAGTGAACTTGCAGAGACTTGAAACTTGCTTCCAGGATCCAACCAAATGAGCATCGCGTCTTCAACATTACGGTGTAGTTGGTTCGAGTTATTGTGTTTCTGCACGGCATTTTATTTGAAGGTGTTAATTGATTTGTAAAGTCTGCGCTGCACAGCCCGGCGACTCTAACAACAGTTTGACAAATGTTTCCTGAGATGGATTACCTTTCAGGAACACATTTAGAGCCTCTACCATTTCATTTCCGTAGTATACTGAAATTAATGAAGTGAGGACAAAAAAAGGGGGGAGGAGAAAAGAAAGTGAGAGACAAAGAGAGGACGGGCAGAAGACGTGAAAGCAAGACAAAGACATAACCTCAGAGATAAAAGACACAATGTTCCCTATTTGTTTGCTTGGAGCGGCTCCCCTCCGTACTGTAGCTCTGCAGACAGCCTCCACGCTGATTTATGGCTTTGTTTTGATGCAAATGAAAGCCGGAGCGTTTCCTCCAAATGACTATCCCCATCGCCGCAGGCGGCCGCTGCTGAACGCTCCCTACCTACCATCACGAGTAATTCACGGCCTCAGGTAGCTGATTTACTGCCGAAACAGCTCTGAGTGAATAAACTGTGTGTGTTTGGGAGGGGGCAGCTGCTTTATCTAGATGCCCCCTCCCAAACACACACACACAGTTTATAAGGGAATAGAGAAGAAAGGTAAGGAGTTGAAAGCAGAGACAGCTGGAGTTTGATTTAGACCGCAGCCGACGCTGTGATCAATCTACCAAATTACACCGGAGCTGAAATCACACAAATCACAGAGCTGCATGTAGTTACGAACACATTCTGTGTGTACACATTCTGTGTGTACACATTCTGTATGTACACATTCTATATGTACACATTCTATATGTACACATTCTGTGTATACACATTCTGTATGTACACATTCTGTATGTACACATTCTATATGTACACATTCTGTGTATACACATGCTGTATGTACACATTCTGTGTGTACACATTCTGTATGTACACATTCTGTGTATACACATTCTGTATGTACACATTCTATATGTACACATTCTGTATGTACACATTCTATATGTACACATTCTGTGTATACACATTCTATATGTACACATTCTGTATGTACACATTCTATATGTACACATTCTGTGTATACACATTCTATATGTACACATTCTGTATGTACACATTCTATATGTACACATTCTGTATATATACATTCTGTATGAACACATTCTGTGTATACACATTCTATATGTACACATTCTGTATATATACATTCTGTATGAACACATTCTGTATGTACACATTCTGTGTGTACACATTCTGTGTATACACATTCTATATGTACACATTCTATATGTACACATTCTGTATGTACACATTCTGTGTACACATTCTGTATGTACACATTCTGTGTATACACATTCTGTGTGTACACATTCTGTATGTACACATTCTGTGTGTACACATTCTGTGTATACACATTCTATATGTACACATTGTATGTACACATTCTGTGTATACACATTCTATATGTACACATTCTATATGTACACATTCTGTGTATACACATTCTGTGTGTACACAGAATGTGTATACACAGAATGTGTACACATTCTGTGTGTATACACATTCTGTATGTATACATTCTGTGTATACACATTCTATATGTACACATTCTGTATACACATTCTTTATGTACATACAAGCTGTGTGTTACTGTCTGTGTGTTACTGTGTCATAATTACAGGTTTTCATGTGTGTGTGTGTGTCTTGTTTGTTCTCTCTCTGCAGTACCCATCCCGACCCCGGCACCGACCAAGCCCCCCACCACAACGCCGCTACCCACAATCCCAGCTGCCAAGGAAGGTGAGAGCTGATTTTATGTTGCTGTTGTTTCCAGATGTTGATGTCTTGATGTTAATGATCAGTTTTTCTAACTGGGGGTCGTTTGGAGGCGTTTTTATCATATTTGCTTCCCGCTGGCTGATATTTTCAGCATGACGTCATTTTGTCTCACTGACTTTGTTGACATAAAAGAAATACAAGAAATATAAACTTCTAAAACCCTTTTCAGGTGACACAACAGGCCGACACTTACAAATAAATGTACATTTTTGTTCATCAATAACCAACAGAAACGTTGCTTTTAACAGAGAAAAATCTCAAATCTGAATGATTTCTTTCATTTTCCTTCTTCTCCTCCCGATGTAACCGTAGTGACGCAGCAACTACAGTTTAGTTCACTGTCCGCCCACTTTTCTATCACTCTAAACGTGACGTTGCTTGTTGAAGAGGTTGAGGTGTGTGAGGACGACAGTTCAGGGTCAGCGTACGCTGACGCTCAACCAGCAGAGTACAGGAGCTCTAACTGTTCTCCTCCTACACATTAAATCCTGCCATATGAAAACAGCCTCAACGACGTCTAAGTGTGAAGAAATTACCCATCATTTTCAGTTCCAATTATCACACACAGATAACATATAATGATATAAACATAGATCTTCAACAGAGGTGTCGTTTACAATAAATGTGTTAAATGAAAACCTGGTTACCGCCGTTCTCACCTCCACAAAGATGTAATTCACATTCTTCACATATCTGTCACCACAGAGTCAACAGTTTTAACACTGCATAGCTGTTATACGTCTGTGGGAGCAGAAGAAAAGCTGACGCACAGGAAGCGTGCACTATACATGTGTCTTTGTCTGATCAGCATGTTACTGATGTCTCTGTCTTCCTCTGTCTCACCCGGGAAGACAAGGAGTCCCTGTTTGTTCAGTCATTTGAGTTCATATGAATTCATTTGAGCTACACGCATGTTCACTATACAGTAAAGTATCACAGATATTAAGGCCCTAAACAACTGTTGTGGAGTTGTTTGTTAGTGGAGTTAATATATAATGTAGTGGTCCAGTCAGAACCTGCCACACATAGATCCCCCGGACCACATGGATCCAGCATATTACACTAAACTCCAAACCAGATGAAGGCCACACTCATGTTCTAACTACTCTTCCATATCATTTATTAACATTGACATAATAATCATTAGCAAAGCTTTTTCACTCAGAGTGGAGTCTGTCATTTCACCTCTGTCACACACACACACACACACACACACACACACACACCAGACTGGTTCATTAAGGGGATGCATTCCTCAAAGAATACAAAACAAGACAACAATACTGATCATTTCAAATGTAATTCTGTAGAATGAGATTAGTATTAATCCAAACCTCTCCGCTCTCTTCACTCTTTCTCTTCTTTCTTGTTTTCTTTCCAGAACTTGCTGCCTCACATTTACCAGCAAACGTAGAGTTATGAGGTTTCAGCAGGATTGCAGACTTACAATTAAATGAACCGACCTAAAATAAATGTATATTTGTTTGTTCGTCTCATGTGGCGTATCAAGTAAAAGTCTGCAGATGACAGATTTAAAGCTGTCTGCAGATCAATCCGGCGCCGGCTGACCCTTAAATGTGATTTTATTAGAGGAGAAAAGGAAGTGAGCGGAGTGATTGGTGAAGAACGACGAAGGCAACTTTGTGTTTTGAATTTAATGAGTTTAACACTTTTCAATCGTTTGCAAGTGGAGACCTCTTCAGATCGAATCAATCCGGGTCTGAGTCGCCATCCATTAAAGTCAACGTTTGTTTTTTTGTTTTAAAGCCAGCTAACTAAACTATAAGTTTTAAAACTAGTAAAACAAAGACGAGAGGAAAATAAAGCAGAGGAATAAATGTATATCTTTAAATCATCCTCCAGTGAGCAAACAGTTGTAGAGCTGGTTATACTGCAGCACATTTAATATTCAAAGAAACTCTGTTTGCTTTAGATGAAATCCAAATGGAGACAGATTCAACAAACTGTTTCCTTCAGTGTGTATCCTGAGCTGTTTCTTCCCTCTTGAAAACTTTAACATATGTGAGAACATTATTCTGTAGTCGTATGAACATATACAAACATTCAGTAATGACATTTTCACAACAATCATGAGAAAATGAAGGACGCAGGTGTGTGTGTTGAACATGCTCCCGTCTCCCGGTACTTCATCGTCCTCCTTTCATTGTTAGCCCTCCTCCTCCATCTCACCCCCGACATTTTGCCTCCGTCTGTCCTCCATCTCTTTGTTCCTCCTTTTATCTTCTCGTCCTTGTCGAAAACAAAACAAACAAAACCGTGTACTTCCCCTTGGGGAGATGGAGATAAAACATGTTCAAATACAGTTCTGTGATGTGTTTGCTTCAGTCAGGCCTCTCCTCACCTCAGCTTGTCCTTCCCTCCCCCTCTTCCCCTGCCTCTCCCTCTCTGTCCAGTCTGTAAGGCAGCCAAAGCAGACCTGGTCTTCCTGGTTGATGGTTCCTGGAGTATCGGTGATGACAACTTCCTGAAGATCATCCGCTTCCTGTACAGCACCTCCGGAGCTCTGGATCGGATCGGCCCGGATGGCACTCAGGTACTCTAAACTCTTGGTGTCTGGTAGCTCTCCTGTTGTGCTGTTTGACTGACAACCAAAGATGGAGACTTGGAGCTCCGTTTTCTTTCGGGAGCATGTCAGAAGTTGCACTTTGCCAGTTAAATGAGGCACAGCAGCTTTGTCGTGCTCGCCGCTGTTCTGTATTTTGGTGACTTGCCGTGTCTCTCGCCTGCTCTGGCAGGAGAGACGGAGGAGGAAGAGAGCATCAGTGGTTGACTGCACACGCTGCACCCGTCTTATATATATTTTCCTGATGTAGATGGTGGAGGCCCACCCACAAAGACCTGTCCAAAATCACCCACAAATCTTTTTGTGGTGCTTATGGCAGCGATGCCAGGAAATCAGAGGGTTAATATAACTCAGTAGTTTACAGATGAATCAGTGATGAATTGTACGATTGATTGACTTGTCAGCTATTTTCTGTCTCGTCTACAAAATGTCTAATGTGACTTCTTTAAATTGCCAAAACCCGACCTGCAAACCTGGAACAAGAAAACAGTTTTCTTTTTGCTCTAAATGATAAATTACTTAAACAATTAATCAGTTGTAAATATTTTATTACTTTCTCTGTCAATAACTTATCCATTAATCAACTGAATCTGGTATTTTTAAAACCGGGCTCTAGTTTTGCAAATCTTGGTGTCGAAATGAGTAAAAGTTTCCAAAAATGTTGGAATTGGTCCAGTAGATGGACAGATGCACAAAGAGATAGACCTTTTTGTTAAAGAGTAAGATCCTTTTTGTTGAACCAGAAACAGAAGCCTCGCTCTGAAATCTCGTGAGAGGAGACTTGTTGCAGGAAGACGACGGTGTTTCTGGTTGAACAAAAAGGACCTGACTGAAGCAGAAAGATTGTATAAACAACAATATTAGGCTGTTCTTTTTCAATGAACTGACCCTTTAAACTAAACTCAACGTAAAGCCTTGCACTTCTTTTGTTGTTGATTTGTTCTGTTCATGTTGTCTTGACAGGTGGCCATCGCCCAGTTCAGTGACGACGCCCGGACTGAGTTCAAACTGAACTCGTACAGCGACAAGGAGCGACTGCTGGACGCCATCAACAAGATCTCCTACAAGGGAGGAAACACCAAGACAGGCGAGTACACAGCTGTGAATCTTTTCTACGTACATCTGCTCATGAGTAACTGAATGGTGGCTGAGGTCGGGACGTGTATTATCAATACTTATTGAGCAGCAGGAAAGCACAAACAGAAAATTAAATCTGTGTGCAAGTGTGTGTCTGCTTTTGTGCTTTGTGTCAATGATATATGTGTGTGCCAGTCAAACATTTGCACTTTGTTGCCCTTTTGAACACGTGGCTTCATACATACATTCATGTAAAACACGTTTACATAAGGTTGTTTGCATGTTAGCATTAATATCTACAATCCTGTACATGTAGAAGTGCATGGAGGCCTGTGTGTAATGAGAGGAAGTCTGTGGGGAAGCAGGGAGAGGTGTACTCATTAATCAGTGTTTACAAAGCAGCATAGCCAGTTCCTCCTGCAGGGACGACACTGCGGAGAACAGATTTCTAACAGCGTCACTGCTGGGGAGGAATTCTCCCACTGGTAATGTCACACTGTAAAACACTAATGCTCCTTTTCTATCAGGAAGCAGCAGTTTGGGGAGTTTAAGAGCACTCAGTCGCTTCCTTCTGCACACTGCAATTAAGAATCCTTCCCCGGAGATCCCGCAGGCCTGAAGAGTGTTTGATTACTGGATCAATTTGAAATACCTGGTGCTACTGAATTCCTTTATTGAAATGTAACAGCAGCCATGCAGCAGCCATGCAGCAGCTCTGCGGCCCATCCTGCATTAAACATCACACCCTAAAGAAAACCCTGTGATCAATATACAGTTTTAAAACGGAGAAACTATTTTTATTATAAATAAATGTGTCAGTTTTGTTAACTGCATGATATATAATATCAAATAAATAAAATAAAATATGATTGAATAGATAATGAATAGTGAAACGGTGTAGCGTTGCTCAGCACCATGGCTGCAGTAACAAAATGTTCTCTTTTTGATACTGAAGCCTCCAGTTGTCTCTGATTCAAACCAACATGCACTACAGCAGTCCTCACATTCCAGCTGTCATTTAAAGTTGAATTAGATTTCTAAGTAAGTCTGGGATCCCAGGTGTCCTCTCTTTTCTTTGAAACCTCCCTGAAGCACTCTGGCTCAGTACTTTACTGGTCTTAGATGTGGAACTGGTCCCAGACTGCTGCAGAATGGCTCCTCACTGCTCCTGACATGTTAGCTGGACAAAACATAGAAGACGGTTTCTCGTCATTCGTCCTGTCATTCTTTGAAAAGAGTCAAGTTGTCATCCTGCAGTGACATATAAAAATGAATTTGTATGAAAATCAGCTGCAACAGGGTCTTGCGTCTTTAGATAAACAGGTTTTGGTTTTGTGCCACAAAGCAAACAGTAGGTGTCAAACGGAGGACAAACAGATCTTTTAATGCAGGAAAACCCAGCAGCAGGAGGAACAGCAACCGAAAGGTCTGACTTCAAAGGTTACTGCCACGTGGAAATAAAGTCCTGCAGCCTCGGAGCAGCACCAGCATGAGGGGAGGCTTCATCTTTAAAATAAAACAGGAAAAAATGTAATGTGAGGCAGCGTTCGTCTTCTCCATGTACAGAAAATAGATTTTTGCAGATTAATGATGTTGTAAGTCAGATTTCTCTCCAAGTAATTTGTGAAAAAACGCCACAAAGTCCACAGTGACAGACATGAGTGATTTTGGGGGGGAGGCTGGTTATTCCACCCTGTATCAATACATGAAGCACGAGCTCTTTCTCACACAGTCAAAATAACTGTATGATCAGACCTGACCGGATGATGGGATTTTATTGACGAGTCTTGTCTGTCCAATCAGGTCGAGCCATCCAGCACGTGAAGGAAAACATCTTCACGGCGGAGGGAGGAGTCAGGAGGGGGATCCCCAATGTCCTCGTGGTCCTCACCGACGGCCGGTCTCAGGATGACGTCAACAAGGTTTCCAAGGAGATGCAGATGGAAGGTCAGAGCTGTTCGTGGTTTCACGTGAAGCTTTAAAAAAAGTCCCAGATATCCAGTTTGGATTTGAGAAGAAAAGGCCGGTTGGGACAGAAATAAACAGCAGCAATACATTTAATATTCATTAACATTAAAATGTATGTATACTATTTGGTCCATTTCCTACTTTTCCATTCAATAAAAGGCCACTTTACCAGTGGTGTAATCAAGCGGTTATATAATAATGAAAGTCATACAAAACCTGGACATCATTTCTGGCTTGTGGAGTAGTTGCTTCGTCAGACAGCAGAAGGTTTTTTCCCTCCCTGTCTTCCTGTAAAGGGTACATCGTGTTTGCTATCGGCTTCGCTGACGCCGACTACGGGGAGCTGGTGAGCATCGCCAGTAAACCCAGCGACAGACACGTCTTCTTCGTGGACGACCTGGACGCCTTTAAGAAGATCGAGGAGAAGCTGGTGACCTTTGTGTGTGAGGCCGCCACTGCCAGTGAGTAACTAAGCTTATCAAACAGTTTGAGGTAGTCCGTCTAGATGTGATGCTGGGAGAGATCACCTTATGTCACTGTCACTTTCAGTCCAAATTCGTGTAACGTGATGTTTCTTAATTACACTATTGAAAATGGCTGTATTTTAAGGCTGTCTTCTTAATTTAAATCTCCTTTCTTTCTTTCTCAGCTTGTCCATCTGTGCCGATGAGCGGCAGCACAACACCAGGTAAAAGATCGAATACCCTGAGGATGTGCCAGAGATCCAGAAGTATCCTGCTGTCAGCTGTGTTTGCTTTATACAAACAGAAAGTCTGTTTTACTCTCATTGTCATGTAATGTTGGTGCTGCTTGGATGAGTGGAAACCTTTTAAAACTTTTAAAGACTTTTAAAATACAAGGTGTCTCTCTGGGACAAAATAAGGGGCAATTGGTGCTTTAGTTATTACTGTGATAGGAGGAGAAATATCTCACACATGCACACGATAGGATTAAAATCACTGACCACTGAGCAGTGTAATATCAACATCCCCAGAGCTGCCCCAGAGAAGTAGATCTTCCTGAAGCTTTTCATAAAAGGTTAGCTTACTGTTGTGTTTAGTTTCAATGGTGGCTTCTGACATTTTATACTTTTTGAATACCCTCCCCCCCGTCATCAGGTTTCCGTATGATGGAGCTGTTCGGGCTGGTGGAGAATCGGTACGGCAGCGTGTCTGGCGTTTCCATGGTACCCGGCACCTTCAATACCTTCCCCTGCTTCCACCTGCACAGTGATGCTTTTCTGGCACAGCCGACCAGGTACGCAGACATATTCACACTTTTCACAAGTCTCCTCTCTCGTGAAATAGTTCCTTGTTTATTGAATGCTGTATCTCCAGATGAGCGCTGACAGATGCTCCACAGCCCATAATCCACTGCGTTCGACGTAGATAGAGCTCATAACCAAGAAGGCTTCACAATATCTCCCTGGGTCTGATGTTTCTGTTCTGACTCACAGGTACATCCACCCTGAAGGGCTGCCCTCCGACTACACCATCACCCTGCTGTTCAGACTGCTGCCCGACACGCCAGAGGAGCCCTTCGCCCTCTGGGAGATCCTCAACAAGAACAACGAGCCGCTGGTGGGAGTCATCCTCGACAGTGAGTCTGGTTTTCAGCAAAATCAATATCAACACATTTGTGTCTCTTCATGTCTATAATTACGAATCACAGTCATGATGAATTCATTCACATTCGTATGAATAAAAGGGTTTTGTGAGGAGCATTGGACGAAAGTGTTTGGCGCTCAATATTAGGAATGAGCGCTTTATTTCCTTTTTTATCTTGTTGACATGTAGTTTGTGTGTCTTCCTGCAGACGGAGGAAAGACTCTGACGTACTTCAACAATGACTACAAAGGAGACTTCCAGACGGTCACCTTCGAAGGGCCAGAAATCAAAAAACTCTTCTACGGGAGCTTCCACAAGGTCAGAATCACTCCGGTCCTGTGTTGTCTGACTGATCGATCATCCGTCAGCGTGACCGATTTATACTTCAGCGTTATAATGTTTACACTGATGTTGTGGGACATGAATGATGAAAAGTCAACAGGCGTGAGATTGTTCACTGATACAAACTAAGATGATGCAGAGTGACTCGGGGGCCGTAGTGATGTACAGTATGAATGACAGACTAAACGACTGCCTCGCTCTTGTTTCTATTGACAAGCTGGCTTTTGGTCGACTGGTCCAGTTGTTAATCAGTGTATTGGTTCATTTATTTGCTCGGTTGTCCCTCCTTTACCTTCTCTCCCTCCTCCCCCTCCTCCCATTCTCCTCTCATCTGAAACCTGGCTGCGCAGTGAGACAGTCGTTGGAGACCTGACAGGCTGACTGTAGTTGAGTCGTGCCCTGAGCCTGAACCTGCTCTCAGTCGTGTTGAGTTAGTGTCAGTGTGTCAGTGCTGAGGGACTCGCTGACTGATCTGCAGTCACTTCTGTCTGCTCGCTGTCAGCAGAGCTTATCCTGCTTACCTTCTCACCTTTGTTCTGCTAGCTGTGTGTGTGTGAGCCACTGCATACATAGTGGATGTTATAATCCTCGAAGACCAGCACCTGCTGTGCCTGCCTGAAGTCATTTTTATAGGTTTATGTGATCATGAATCAGAGGACATCTCTAATTTGATAGTCATCACTGTAGAAACGATTGGCATGTCTTAACTAATCTGTAGTATTGAATGGTCCCTTGTGGGTTACAGAGTTCAGCTTCTGTAACACTTTTCACACTTATTAGATAAACTCTGAATGTTTCGGGCTGTCATATTTCGTAGTTCCTGAAAAGCTGACGTCTTGGAAATATGACAAGAGTGAAGAAATTTCCTTTAGCAAGGTTTTCAGGCTGATAGAGCAGTGCGGCGTCACACTTCACACTCTCAATAGGATTTATATTACACTCCTGCAGTGCTAATGCAGGTCGGAGGGCTTCTGCAATACCTGCAAATGTGTACAAGTATATATTCACACACACACACAAGTGGGCATGCAGTAGATACAGTAGCACACTTTGTGATTACAGCTTCACAGCTGGCTTTCCTGATATAGAATAAGCCACCATGACTACTGTTTATTTTAACCTCCAAAGTGTCAGATATTTTTAGTTTAGAAGTCTTGGCTGCCCATCTGCATGAATATATACCTAAAATAGAAATTATAAAGTCAATCATTACAACTCAGCCAGCTTGCAATTCTGTTGAATACTGATAATATTTCCTTTTATATTTTATTTTGATTTAGATTTTTAACATTTACGAACAGTTCTGGTGGGACACAAGAGTTTATTTTCGCCCTGGATTATCAGTCTCTATGTTTTCAGTGCACCACAATATGTAATTAGATACGTTGACATTAATGGCTCCTGTTGTGTCTCAGCGTTCACCTTTAAAATGAGTGAATTCACTCTGAAACCTTCAGTGCACCAACACGGAGTTTGTTTCCCTGCTGAAAAAGTTCTCAGAATCTCAGAATGAAAAATCACTTTGACATTTACAACAAATTTCCCAGCAGCAGTGAAGTTAAACTCAACACACAGTCGGCCCCCCCAGCACAAACCCTGAATACAACTTACCTAAAGCTAATACTACTATTACTAATGTTAATGACTAATGATAGCACTGTTACTATGCAAATGTAGGGTTATGTTATGTTTTCCACATTTTGTGGAAAACATAACATAACTATCGTCAGCCTTGGAGTAAACTTGTGCACTCTGTGATTTTACTATCTCATAGTCAGTGAAGAGGACGCTACGTCAGAGCTGTGAGGTTAATGATGAACACCGTCCAGCCAAACTCTCTACTCTGCTACTAATAATCATGATAATAACCTTACTTGTGTAGCTCTTTTCATACGTGACATGCAGCTCAAAGTGTTTTATCACCACAGCAGTGTCGCTCAGGGAGCTCTTTATAGTTTCTTTTCCACGTGTTCTCCTGGTTCTTGTCCCGGCTCCAGCTCTTCTGCAGGTTGTGGAGCTGTAAATGTAATGCAATAGTATTGTAAAGGCATTCATTTTAAGCTTGAGCTTGCGCTTCTTTGAAATTTAATATTAGAAGTAAAATCAGGTTAAATATTTTTTCCTGAACAGGCTTTAGCGAAGCCACACACAGACGCAGCTTTTTCTATTTCATTTGTATTTCATTTGTATTTCATTCACTCAACATGAAAACGTTGGCAGTTTAAATATACACACACACAATAAAGTTAACTGAAAGCCTCTACCTCCAGCACCTGACAGGAGGAGGGCGCTGTTCTACCACAGCACATAGAGTTAAAACTTTCGAAAGGCTGCACATATAGGAAAGGGTAAAACATTGATCCCTTCTGCCATTTTGCATGCGTGGCTACTACTGTCAAACCGTCAGTCCATCATCTCAGGTGATTTGTTCATGAATGGTTTCAGGTGTTTCAGCACTAAAAACATGTTTGAAGGAGTGATTCAGTCAACACGTCTGATGTTTTCTCTCACGCAGCTTCACATTGCAATCAGCAAGACGAGCGCCAAAGTGGTGATCGACTGCAAGATGGTGGCCGAGAAAACCATCAGCGCGGCGGGAAACATCACCGTCGACGGACTGGAAGTCCTGGGCAGGATGGTCCGCTCCAGAGGGAACAAGGACAACTCTGCACCGGTGAGGATAACACATTCCTGCTGTACCACACACATAAGCATTAACATAAACATGCAGGCAAGGTGCTACACAACCACACAACTACACAACTACACACCACACAGGCAGAGCGACAAAATGTTCAGTCTCTTCCTGTTCTCTTGTTGTGTCACTGTGTCTGTGATTGTTGGTCAAGTCCTTAGAAGCCACTGACTGTCTATCAACACAAAGATTTAATCAGCTGAGCGTGCCAACCCAAAAGATCCCCGAGCTGATCCTGCCTCTGATTGGTCGATCACGCTGACATCTCATGTCTCCTGTGCAACCGTAGTAACTGCACGAGTTATAACTGACAGTATTTGATCTCATGCTGTTGCAGTGGTTTCATCTGTGTTTAATTTTTTTTCCATCAAAGCTCAGCCGTCTCCTTGAGCAGCTTTATGAATGCAAACAAATCAATTTCCAGCCGCTCTCCTCCAGAAATAGCAGAGAGGCCGACGTTGTGTCTGATTGGTTTGATCTCCCTTTGAAGAGAAAACCCTTGACATCGACTGCTCTGAAGCTGAAGAATTCCACTTTCCCACCCCACCAGTGTCATTTTTAAAATGTTCTCCACTGGCACCCAAAACTGAGCAGCCAAGTTGGTGGTTTTTACAGAAGAAAACAAAATGCTGCCTTTAAGAGGCCGTTAACCCAGCTGCTGGTCCTTTCTGTTTATTGATTGTACCCTTGTATGCACATTAAGAAGGCTACCTCACAGTACAACAAGGTTCTCTTGAAGGACGAACGGTTTTCAAACACTGGCCTCCAGGAACAGCTGGATGTGTTCTTCTCTCTGTCATAGGGCGGCCCTGACTATACTAATTTTATACGTCAGAATTCACCTCGCCTAATTCGTCAAACTGAACACACAGACCTTTGCAAAAGGGTTCAAAGGAAAGCTGTAAACCTGACAGTAATCTGTTTGCACAGTACTGAAATACCTCGCGACATCCAGTGATTTGTAGCAGTTGCAGAGCTCATCAGTGATTTTAATCCTGCCGTGCTGGAAATAACCCCCATTGATTCTCATCACATTTGTTTTAGACTCGCCATGTTTACTTTCTCTCTTCTATGGTCACGAAAATTAGATCCCACAGGGAAAGTTTCTGAATGTATTAACAGTTCTAACTTGATGTCTATTCAATCATGAAGTTACAGAAGTCGACACTGTGACATGAGTACTTTGAGCCAGTTAGAAGTGCTTAACGTTCAGTCGTTATATAAAAGGATCCCTGTGGAGACAGTTATCGATTACTTTCAAGACACAAAGTTTAAACTGATTTTACAAGTAAAATACGCTGAATTGTACGAAAGCTTAATGCAGTCGCTTGAGAAAAATGTGTTTTTCTGAATTAACGAGATATCTTAAAACCCCAAGTTTAATCCAGTTTTGGGTTTGAGACTTTGGGAGATACTCGTGTCTTTAAGTAACATAGATGGTGTTGTTCTAAGTTTGTCGAATCATATCACTGTTGGAGGGTCAGGCCGGTGCTTCATTTGTAGATCAGGAGGTCCAGGGACACAGAGAGGGTGCTGGTCCAGCAGGTTAGGGGAAGCACGCTGGACAATGCTGCGGTGCTAGCTGTTAAAAAGCATTATTTATTTACATTCATTAATCGGAGCATTCACAATAGATTTGGATCCGACACAAATGAAGCCCTGGGTCTGGCTGATTAGCAGCAACAACCATCCCCCATGCAGGTGAGAGCTTCTCGCAGGATTTTGCCTCGTGGGACGTTGCATAGACTGTCAAACATCCACCTTGCTGTTAAAAGATCAGCTGTGTATTTATACATATTTTGGTGTTTGGTGTTATTAAAAGGAGTTGGGTGTGTTTTCCTTCTCTGCAGTTCCAGCTCCAGATCTTTGACATTGTTTGCAGCACTTCGTGGGCCAACAGAGACAAGTGCTGCGAACTTCCTGGTCTGGTGAGGTTCATTTTAATGTTAATGTTGCACAACACCTACTGTACACATGAAATATACAGTACAGGATTAATAAGTCACACTCCCACTTTGTTTGCTTTATTTGATCACTTTTCATGTCATTGCCAAATCTTTTCTTTTCTTTTCTTTTTTTATTTTCTCCATCATGCTGCGATCATCCAGAGGAAGGAGGCAGACTGCCCGGCCATGCCCAAAGCCTGCACCTGCACCCAGGACAGCAAAGGCCCCCCCGGCCCTGCTGGACCACCAGTGAGCCACACACAAATGCATCAAATACATACTCACAAACAGACACTGAAGAATTCCTGGTTAATGCGTTTCATTACTCGGCAGACATCTTCAGCAGACATAATGAATATCTACGAGTGATTGAAATGTTGCACAGAAACATTGAATTACATTCATACATTCACATTCGTGCCCTTCTGCTGGCATTACTGTCCATAATTGAAGATGAAGACTCACGACATCACCTGAACGTCACATGCTTCATGTACAGTTTGAGTTGCTTAAGTTCATGACAGTTTTCTTTTCACTTTTCTGTTTGGCACATTAAAAGTCATATTTCTTGTATCTCAGCTTTGCGGGTTGAAAGATCGGCTGTTGATCTATACAGACGCACATAAACAATAGTGAGACACTGTGGATTCACTGTTAATTCACTGTGTGCCTCTAATCAACTCCTGCTACTTGTGTTTTAAACAGGGAGGCCCAGGAATCAGAGGAGCCAGAGGTGATCGTGGAGAGCCAGGCCCGGTGGTAAGACGGTCTTTTTTGATACTTGTTCTGAGAAAGGGTAACGGTGTGAAAACCCACTGTCGTGCACACTAAACAGGAAGTGAACTCTATCTTTCTGCTATCACTTTAAGTTTCCTTTAACTCTTCTCAACCAAACAAAGAGCAGCTACTGTGAACTCTCCTTATATCCACGTTGTATCTGCTCAGGCTAAACCACCGTAGCTGCGTCCACCGGCCCGTCAGAGGTCATTTTGTTTTTCTTTTAATAACCTTCATTTATTCCGGTAGGTTTCACTGAGAGCTCACACATATTCACACCTTAAAGAAGACAGAGGCCTGTTTTCTGAATGAAAGAGGAATATGCATGATTAAAAGTATTTGTTATTTTCGTAATGATAGTATGTTTACAAGTACCACTGCTGCCCTGCGACACACAGCAGCTGCTGTGAGCACTCACACCCATACACACTTTACACAACTCACATACACACAAAAGCAAAACAAGGACAATAATTAATTTTGTCATTAACATATTTCAGACCGATTTTTCTTCAATGAATCATTTGCAGCGATTGTTCTTATTATTTATGAGATTGTACAACACCACAATACAGAAAACAGCAAAATAGAAAAAGGAAAAAATGCAGTGTTTCTTAAAACTGATCAGACAGAAAACACAGGAACATTTCAGATGACAGAACAGACATCTAACCCTAACCCACTGACAAATCTAACACACAATAATTCAGATTAAACAAAACAAAAAACATGCTAATAGAGAACCCAGTATTTAAACAAATCAACCTGACAACGTAAGAACATTTTAAAATGTGCAACATTTCAACAACAAAAATGTTTTAATTGCAATAAAAAACAAGCGCAGACAAGAAATCTTCACAAACCAGAAAAGGTAGGTACTTTCCTTAGTTTAGTTTCAAGCTTTCTTTGGAAAACATTTCAGTAACTCTCACCGACAACACAGTGAAAACTACATTGTGTTTTCATTTACAACTCTGATTGGACATGATGGAGCAGGTCTCGCCAGGTCTTCCCCTCATTTTGAAAAGTGGCCGACCAGATTTCCTCCGCTCCACCTCCTGGTGTTCAGGTGGAAGGAAAGGGTTCACAATGTGTTTTTGTTTTTGTTCTTAATTGAATGAACATACTAAGCCTTTAGGAACAGAGAGATAGTGCTGCCTTCTGCTACACACTATTAAAACTGTCTTTCCAGTGGAGATGAGGTTTCGTAGCCTCCCTCTGTCACACACAGATATTAGATATCTGTCTCTTTTTATTTTCTGCTGTCCCTCTGACCTGCAGGCTGCTAACTTCATCAACACAGGCCATGGCATAAGAGTAGAAGTGTGTGTCTGGGCGTGACATTTTAGACATTCAGTCAGCATACAAGTAAGACACATGGTGGGTTCTGAAATGTTGTGCTTTTAAATGTTTTCTGTTTAGAAAAAAATAAATATTGTTGTATTTTGTGTCTCAGGGCCATCATACAGAATATTTGTGAAGCTTCAACCTCTCTATGTTTTCTTCCAGTAGTATTTGGTAAAAAAAACTTGTGCGAACCTCACTTCCTGCCTTGTTCATCTTTTTTTCTGCATTAGAAACAAGACTTATCTAATCAACTGCACACATGCAACAACATACCGCAGTTAGAAAACAAAGTTTTTACATGGAGACATTTCACGTCACACACATTTCATTTTCGTCAATTTTGGCTCTCACATCAAAGATTGCACAAATTCAAATACAGATACTCACCTGTTCCTCTTTGCTGTTAATAACCATCAGATGTGGTCTCTTCCGACACTCTTCTCTGCTTTCCTTCAAACATTTGCATCCAAATCTCATCCCTCCATCCTGACTAGAACATCTGTCAACAGCCATTATAAATTAAAAAGCAGGGCAGCACTTCTTTTTAGTAAAGATAAAGGCAGAGTCTAGTCAATTCCTGTATAGTTATGTAGTAGTAGTATGTTAGTTTTTTGATGTACCCACTTTTCCTTTAACATATTATGTCTTCAACTTCCACTACAGATTGATTAATAGATTTCACATTCATTTAGGATGCAGTTATCAGTCTTGTTGTAATTTTGTCATCTTGCCAATTGCAGAACATTTTGAATTGTAGAGAAGTAATAAACAAATGTGAAGGCAGTAGAGTTAGTGTGGCTATTAAATGGTTACTGAAAAAAGCAGTTATTTTATGCTTACCAGTTTTCCGCTGGACTCCTGTGGTGTGGCGCTGCTTAAGTCTTTCAGCTAAAAACAAACTTATTTTTGACAAAGCTGTACTGTTTGTGTGTTTCTCTCTGTGTCAGGCAGCTTTCAGCAAAGAGCATCAAGAACGTAGCAGCAAACCACGAACATAGATACACTCTTTACACACTGCTTGATCTCTGATGAAATATGCACTAATACACTATCTTACTGACGTAACTGTAGATGAATGATTACAATGTTCAGTCTTTGACTTTTTGAAAAATTCACTCCAGCTAATTAAAGAAGAATCTTAACTAATTGCACATAACATTCTGGCTGTCATTTATTTGGAGACCCCATGTGGGATCATGATACTTTGATGCCAGGTTGTAAGGACATTTCTATTACTTTATATGCAAATGTTATCAAGAAGGCAAACAACCTCAGAGCACCATACAATAAATACACCCGTCAACGGTGATGTACAGTGGTGAAAGTGAGAAATCGTTATGGTGCCCAACCTGCATTACACTTAAAAATGTGACCAAAATGTTCACTAATACATTCATTTTTTTTAAATATGTGATGATCTTTCTTATCATTACTCTTCCGAAAAATCCATTTGCTGGAGGTTAATGTTGCTATCAGATGAAGGTTCCACAATATCAGATACGAGCAGCAGCTTGTGAGTGTGCAACAGCCAAATACACTGTTTATCTTCTCCGTGTCTGCTGCTGGATGTGGTCCTCTTGTGGCTGCATGAGCAGCACTGCTCTAACATTATATCCTGATAAAACAGCTCTCAAACCATTTCGAAGACTGAAACTAAGTGATAGAAATAAAACAGCTTTGCATGTTATGTAGCACAATGCTTAATTCAAGTTGAATTGGGAAATATCAATACCTATATTTATATGCAGTATATAATGTCACGATGTCTCAGGTTCAGTTATTGGTGCTTTCAGAGGATATTTAACACTCCATTAAAGATTATTAAAGATGATAATTAGAAATGTGTATACGATGCCCAAACACTGACAAAATGACATGAAAAAACTCACTGAACTGACATTTCAGAAAAACTTCAAGCTGTATCATATCACTATAACCTAAATCCCAAATAATGGTTTTAATAAATATTGATAAATCACCCCGCTGTAGTTGTTATAGTAACTCTCCATTCCAATCAGTTTATTTCTACCAAAACATACATTATACTGAATTTACCATGACCGCAAATAAACACGGAAGATTTCTTGAACTTGCATTAATAGTTATTTATTTTTAATATTATCTAATTTATGAGTAAGGACTATGTCAAATATCTAATGTAAATATTGACATATATGGTGATATATTATATTACATATTACATCAGAGTTAGCTGGAAGTTAATTTTCATCTGCAGTTTATTGGCAGGTCACATCTAAACCATAAACACAAGAAGCGTATGCTAGGACAATTAATGCATGGTATATATAGTGTGTACAATGCAGAGTGAAATACAGAGTCAGGTTACAGAGTTTGGCAGTTTTTGTACGTTTGACATCAATCAATGCTAAGTCAGTAAAAGAAGGGGCTCTATAAGAATGGATTTTAGGTGATTAAACACTCCAGTCTTTGCTTGTATTTCATGGGTAAATTAGCAAACTATCAAATCAATTTTACAAATGTGTAAGTGGAAGCAGGAAAGCAGCATTAAGGGGCAGATTTCTTGAGCCTTCTCAACCTGTTCCTCAGGTGCAGATGTGACACACGGGGGGGCAGGTGGTTGTGGCTGATGTTCGTCAGCTTGAATTTAAACTTGATGTTCAATTACCATTAAAGGCTCCAACCACACGCTTCTTTCTTTTGACAAGACAATGACATTGTGTAACTGGCTGCTCAGTTTAAGGAGGCTGCTCACTTTAGTTCATGAGTAATTGTGCAGCCAAAGTAAATGGATCAAATCAGGATCTCTACGTTATCATTTATTTTCTGTGTTTGGTGATCTCAGACAAATCCCACCTCTGAACTGTGCCCTCTGAGCGCTCCTTCACTTTCAGAGTGCATCTGTCCCTGGTGCAGACCAGGAGCGGACTGCTTAAGGAGCTGCTGCATCAGTAAATCAGGCACTGAATACGTAAGGATTATGTATTAGTTCAATGTGTCTGTGACTAATGGATGGATTGCCATGAAATTGAATACAGATGTTTATGGTGTCCAGAGGATGAATCCTAATCTCTCTGGTGATCCCTTGACTTTTCATCTAGGTCTGCCAGCAGGGCAAAGTTTTCACTCATCCAGTGATTTGTGGTCTTAACTGAAATGTCTCGGCAGCTATTGAACTGATTGCCATGAAATTTGGTTCAAACATTTATGTTCCTCTCAAGACGACTTGTGATAACTTTGGTGATCCCTTAAAGTTTCATCTAGAGCTATTATCATTTTATTTTATTCTGCAGATGTTAGCCTGCCACATGCTAAACTAAGATGGTCAATGTCAGCATGTTAGTATGCTAACATTAGCATGTAGCACAAAGCCCTGCTGTGTCTAACGATTTACTTAGCCACTAGCTGTAGACTCTTAGTATTGTACTTTCTAGAACAATCTTATAAAACAATTGATCAAAGCCATGTCATCCAAATCTTTCATTCACATGAACACTTCAGGCCTTGAAAGATTGTGTGTTTTTTCAAGGGACTGAAGCTGTAAGCTGAAGCTTTTTAGAATTCATTGACTTACATATATTGAAATAATCATTGATCATCTATGCATATCATTTATCTTATTTTAGTCAGCAGGCTCACGAGAAATGGATTTTTATGTGAATGTAGAATATTTACAGCATGACATTTGGCATCAAGACTGCAGGGACTGGAGACAATAACTTCCCCCAAGAGGAATGTAGACTCAGATCCTACAGGTGGATGCTGGGGTGGAGGCAGGGCTTTTGAGATGCTGTATGAACAGCAGCAGCATAAACAGTAGCAGCAAGAGACGGCACAGCGTCAGATGAGCCGTGTGGCAGCCAGAGAGTTAGCAGAGCACTGACGGCTTCAGGTCACCATCATGACCAAAATGGGCCGCTGGATATATGTTGCAGACTCAAGTCGACTGGCTCAATTAGCTGACAGGCTTGGCTTCATTAATGCAGAAAGGTTAACCAAACAACAGCTCAATAAATACAAAGTATAGATGTCTTAGATATAGATTTTAGATATAGATTTTAATAACAGCATGGATGTCGATGATGGTGTAGATGAAGGCTAGAACAGTGGTTAATCCAGTTGGCTTGCTCTATTCCACATTGGGGGGGGGGGGAGAACAAATAGTCAAGTTGATGTCAGATTGACAAGACTCAAAAGATCAGATTTGTTAACAACCTCTCTCACCTGCCAACATCTGTCGTTCCTCCTCTGACTGGCTGTACTTTTTGCTCAGGATGTTATATCTGGTCTGTAGCTCGTCTCTCTCTTCAGTGAGATCCATCATTCTGGTTTGCGCCTGGTGCAGACTGATGTTGAGCTGGTCTCTTTCTGTCACCAAGTTGTGTTTATCAAGAGTGCCTAAAATATCTGGTTAGAACACAAAGCTTTATTACCAACATAAAATCATTCAGGTTAAAGTAACATGGTTGTAAAGAAGTCAGTTATAACCGACCAGTCTGATGTGTGTAACAGTGTGTGGTTATTTGGTAACATCCTGCTGTCATTTGGATGTGATTTAATAAACATTGAAGGCTGTGCGTGATGGCACTGCGCTCTGGGATTACAAGAGGTCAAAACTCCAGCAACACTTGTAGCATAAAGAACAAGTTTATTGTCAGTTTGTGGCCTTCATCAGCTCATCATTAAAAAGTTGTTCTTTATACTGCAGGTGTTGCAGGAGTTTTGACCTCTTCAGACTTTTTCCCTTCTCCATGCACCTGAAATCCCTACCCTGCTTTGAAAGAGAATATAATATCAGAAATTACCAAATGACCACAAAATAGAGCCTGATATGTTGTTATAGAATAAAAAGTGAGTCCTCACAGCGCGTGAAGATCCCAGCTGATATCAGAAGATACAGCACTCCCAGAATCCCTGCAGTAGCTCTGAAATGGCTTCTTTTGACAGCTGAAAGATTGTTCTGAGTGAGTGGTCCTACAGAGACAAAGTACAGTAAAACATGTAGTCATGAAGCATGTCTGAAGTGGCTTTTTGAAATTGCTCTCATCCGCTCAGTAAGAACTGTGACATTTTAACTCGTGTGGCACTAAATTGCATTTCAGCGTCTCAAAGTCTCCACAGCACAGATCAGTCTAAAGTTAAATTGATTCTTTTCTACTAAAGTTAAATGGAGTAAGCAGTCATCGTCAGGATTTAATCAAACATGCACAAATATCGGTTGTCTTCCTTCTACAATATTCAGTTGTTATTTTATACTTACGGACTTTACGGGACTCATGATCAGTTTGACTGTGTTTCAAAGTGTCTTCGTTCTTGTAGATCTCCACCTGGCTCTCGTCTTTTTCTCCTCCGTTGTTGTCTCCTCTGCTATATCTCACCTTCAAACTCAAATCTGGTGCTTGAATGTCTGTAGACATCTTGAGAGGTGAAAGAACTTGAGACGAAGTGGTCCTAATCTTTACTGTTTGTTTCTCTGTGAGTGTGGCAGCTTTTAAACAGGGAGCATCAAGGAAGTAGCAGCCAGACAGACCACAAATACAGATGTACTATCAACACATTTGTTGCAGACTTCAGTTTTTGCCAAACTGCAATAAATTCCAGCATTTCTTCACCCAACAATGTGGAGATATTTACAATTATGTTCTTATAGTTACATTTTGAAACATATTAAATTGGAAGAAATCAGAAAAGAATATCAAAATCACCGTATTAAAAACCCTGTTAAGTACGTCACAGCTGAAACAGGTGACACGACTGCTCACGGTTGCCAGTTCTTGAGGTAACACAACTATAGCTCTACTGATACTGGATTCTTAAGGCCAATACTGATAATTGATATTTTACATTTAGAATTTGAGTTTGCATTAATGGTAAACAGCAACAGTAAATAAAACTGCAACAGATCCAAAAACCGAGAGCCGTCGCCCTTAGATGAAGTGAATGCAGTACTGCTTATAGAAATACAGGCTTTACAAAACGTCTCCCTTCAGTTAAAGGAAATAGAAGCCTGTTTCACTCTTTGAGGATGTTCTGCGGTCTGGAGCAGTGCAATGAACCATGTTGTTAAAGTTGTGTTAAATATATATATATACATATATATATATATATAAATTTGTCTGCATCAGATTAGCAAGCAGCTGGTTGTTTTTATCGCGTTCGTTTTTGGGTAATCATGTTTGACACGCCGGAACATGTTTTTCACCGTTGATGTGGAAACATGATGATATATTCCACGAAATGATTTAAATTTTTGTACCATCAAAAGATGTTGCCATACAGTACATAATATAGCAGCTATCATGTTCAGTCTGCTTTTAACTTACACTTTAACAACATGAATCTTCACTGGAACTGTTTAGTAATGAGGCAAGTTGTGTTTGAAGGGATAAAAGTAAGAATCACATTTCCACCATTCTCTCTAGATAGTTGAGCATTACATGTAAATGTTTAAAACTTTTTTCACTTTGACATCACAACACAACCAAACCTAATGAATTAATACCTTTAGTGAAGCAAACTAAGCAAACCTGAATACACTTTGCTCCTTGTTTTGGCAGCAGAGATGTGAAGCAGTAGAACATGTTTCGTTTGCATGAGCAGTAACTTGATACAGCTCTGACACGGTGTAAAGAGAACAGTAACAAGCAGTGAGGCTGGTATCAATGAGATAAAATGGTACTTGAGACCATAAATAGTATCAAAAACAGGGTTTGATTTCATTAAAATGTGTTCTAAATTGCATCTGCATTGAATCCAGATGTGAGACCTTTAAATGACTTTAAAAGTGTAAATGTTTAAGATGAGGATTGTGGTGAAAGCCAGCTATTATTGGGCAGGTTGGGGACATGAAGTTTTGGCAACAGTGGCATTAATTTCACACAATAAACACAGACAGATCTAACTGAACACAAACATATTACTCAACTAAACCAAAGTAAAGACAGCCTGTGATTCCATGTTTTTCTTTACTTTGATTGTAATTTCCCTTTAGGGCTACTGAGTAAATAAGTGCACATGTTGTGTGGATGACAGCAGAGAAACAGTATCTATGTAATCCAGGTTATGTAGCATGCAACACACAATAAACAACTGAATAAATGTACAATTTGAATTGGTCTGATTTGACAACACTTCACGTCCCTCTTTCATCAAAGAATACAGGAAATCTATTTCTCACAGATCCAGTTCTTATAATAATAATATTGTCTTTGTGTCCATTGTCCTTGTTGATTGCAGCATGCAGCGCGGTGGTTCCTGGGCTGCTGTGGTGATCCAGTAGCCCAGAACCTGTAGGACAAATGAAATGTACTTCTCCTGATTATTTTCAATTTGAAGTAAACCGTTGAATTTCACTTCACAAATATTTATATTATCGGTAATTATTATTACCAATAACTTGTTTAACACATAATTCAGTTTAGTAAATCGATATTATTTGTATTGTATATAAAGTTATTATTTTTTTGTTTTTCTCCTACTTTTTAAAACATATTTATTTTAGTGACAAATGGAATTGTGATGGAAACAAAAAAACTCACATTTCTGTCAGCGGTGATCTGTCCACCCATTCCCATTGCCATCCTGTTGTTGTCCATTTTTCCATGAGACCAATCCAGGACTCTCCATACATATTCAGCTCAATGACAAATTTCTAGCAGTTTAGAAGAGACGATAATCATTTCTCCGTTTATAATTCAGTATTTCTATTGTTGTAAACGTCAGAAGGAAAAAGAAAATCTGTTGCAGCTTTTCAGTTTGTCCATGGAGCATGAATCAGAAACACTTACAGTTTGGTATGGGCTAATAATTCATGTAACATCATGACTGTAGTTTTTGTTTTTTAATCACTGTCATTTTGGACAATAACCTACAAAAAACACACTGAAGACAATGAACGGGGTCAAGACAGGAAGCGGGTCCAAAACACAAGTAACAGATCACACGCTCACCTGTTCATCTTTGTCGTTGATGATCACCAGATGTGCTCCTTTGTCCTGACAGTCAGTTCTGCTGTCATCCCAAGTTTTCTGCTCGTTGGATTTAAAGTAACAACTGCATCCAAACCTCTTCCATCCTTCAGGACACCACTTCCCTTTGTGTCAAACAAGTGTTTTAAAGATAGATTTCACGTCATTTAGTGTCAAATTGATAAGACTTGTAGTTTAGATCTTTAATGTATGTATGTAATGTCTGTAAATACTATAACAGAAATATCCACATAGCAGTTCAACAGCAACAGTTATGATTAAAAGTCAAGGCACAGTCAAGTTATATCATGTAAATATATATACTACTATATAATCTTGGTGTTCACTGTTAGTTTTTAAACTTATCTCACCTTCAATTTTGTCCTTCAGCTGCTTCACTTCATCCCGTAACTGGCTGTGATTTTTACTCAGTGTTTCATAACTGCTCTGTAACTGACTGTTGTTGACTGCCATAACTTGAGAAAAACAACAATAAATTAAACAGTAGGACAATATGTTGAGACGTATGCTTAATAGGCAGTGTGTGTATCATAGTGTTTGCTCATTTGTTCTGAAACCTCTCCTACCTGAAATCTTCCCCTGGAGCTGGCTGTAGTTGTTGCTCAGTTTGTCGTATCTGTTCTGCAGCTGGTCTTTTTCCAAAGTGACTAAAATATTGTTGAGAACAACATAAGAAACGGACCAACAGCACCAAATCATTCTTCTTTAAACTAAAGACAAAGTTATTTCTAGTGCATGATTAAATGTCACTCTCACTATTTCAAACTGGAATTCAGTTATTTGATGTACCTGCAGTGTATGTGGAGGTGTTGTAACTGCTGGATAACTGACCTGCTAGCTGAAGTGTGAACTAGAACCAAGAAGCAGATCAACAACATCAAGTGATTGTGCTTAAATATGGTGAAATGGGGTGTTCTGAATGCTCACTGAAAGAATGAATGTTTAGTTAACCTTCATCATTCCTCCTCTCAGGACTGGCTCTGAAGTGATCCCCTCCGAAGAAAAATTAGGGACATAACAGTCTTTGTTGTGTGCAAAAATGTATGTTTAAGTTCAAGCTCACATGAGGCTTCATTAGTCTGAGCTTGTGTGTTTTTAGTACGATGTTCCCTCTTTGTTGACAGTGTTTCCTTGTTGAGCCGTGGCAGAACGATGCGCTCTGGTAGTCGCATGTTGGTTTGCTGCTGAGACACAACACCAGCAATAAACCAACATGCCACTAGGACCAAGAGACCCGCTGGAGTTTTATAACTCTTCTCTCTAAGTCTTAGCTTCAGCTGAATGTTGTGGTGTTTGTGTTTCAAAGTCTGGTACTCCTGAGCGGAACTAGCAATATTGCCAACCAATCACAGTAATATTATTTTATTTAATAATGCTACAAATAGCCTGTATCTTTAGATATGCTTGTGGAGGACCAGGAAGTCCATTTTAGTATAACTGAGCAACCTTTGGTGGGAAAATGTAATCAATGCTCTTCATAGACACACAGTAGTTGTACCAAGTTTAGGTTTGGTTGAGTTTGGTTCTCACTTGTTGTGGCGTGTTGTATTTTATCTTACAATGTATGGATAAGAGGATGATTCCAGTTATCAGGAGAAGGCAGAGCAGTCCTAGACAGAGTGCTGCGGCACTGAAAGGCCTTCTCTGGACGGCTGGACGATGATCCTCAGAGTGCTGTCCTGAAGTGGCAGAGCACACAGAGAGCAGGTTCATGAAAGGAAGATGTTATCTTAGCTTTTTCCTGTCATCCATGTCTGATACGATAACATTTACTCTGTAGCTTCATTGCTTTGATCTGTGGTTGGTGACATCTGTACACAACTGTGAAATGGAGCCTTTCAAACAAATCATTATTATTTTATTATTCGTTATGTAAGCCAAATATTATTTTGATGTAAAACAAATGTGAACTTGTGTCTCTCTCTCTCTGTTGGTGGTAATACTCTCTCTCTCTCTCTGTCTCTCTCTCTCTCTCTCTCTCTCTCTCTGTCTCTCTCTCTCTCTCTCTCTCTCTGTTGTTGGTAATAGTCTCTCTCTCTCTCTCTCTCTCCCTGTTGTTGGTAATAGTCTCTCTCTCTCTCTCTGTTGTTGGGAATAGTCTCTCTCTCTCTCTCTCTCTGTTGTTGGGAATAGTCTCTCTCTCTCTCTCTCTCTCTCTCTCTCGGTTGTTGGTAATAGTCTCTCTCTCTCTCTCTCTCTCTCTCTCTCTCTCTCTCTCTCGGTTGTTGGTAATAGTCTCTCTCTCTCTCTGTTGTTGGTAATAGTCTCTCTCTCTCTCTGTTGTTGGTAATAGTCTCTCTCTCTGTCTCTCTGTTGTTGGTAATAGTCTCTCTCTCTCTCTTGTTGGTAATAGTCTCTCTCTCCCTCTCTGTTGTTGGTAATAGTCTCTCTCTCTCTCTCTCTCTCTCCCCCTGTTGTTGGTAATAGTCTCTCTCTCTCTCTGTTGTTGGTAATAGTCTCTCTCTCTCTCTCTCTCTCCCTGTTGTTGGTAATAGTCTCTCTCTCTCTCTCTCTGTTGTTGGTAATAGTCTCTCCCTGTTGTTGGTAATAGTCTCTCTCTCTCTCTCTCTCTCTCCCTGTTGTTGGAAATAGTCTCTCTCTCTCTCTCTCTCTCTCTGTTGTTGGTAATAGTGTCTCTCTCTCTCTGTTGTTGGTAATAGTCTCTCTCTCTCTCTGTTGTTGGTAATAGTCTCTCTCTCTCTCGGCTCTGTATTGATAATAATAATTATATCAAAATGATGCCAAAAACAATGAAATAATGGATCCGAGTTGTGTTCGAAACAACTTTGACCAGAGAGATCTGGTTCCTTTTTTTGGCGGAACATAACTGATTACAAGAAACATCTGCAAAACACAAGGGTTCAGACGGCACATGTGGAAAAATAGAAACAAACATAGATGCTGATGGGCTGATCGTCCAACATGAAAGTTTAAAATTAAAGCATTATTTTTTCATAATATTGAATATAATTTATCACTTACCTCCTTCGTGTGACTGAAAATCATTGTGATCATCTCTGATAACGTCTGCACTCTCGTAGATATCCACCTCTCTTTCCTCCCACTCTGCTTTGTCTTCTTGCACCTTTCTGTTGTATCTCATCGTCGTTAAGAAATCTGGTTTGGCATAAATATCTGAGGACATCGTGAGAGAGACAATTGAACAGTAGCTGCACTTAACTTACTCTTACTGCACTGTGTTGATTGGTTACTATGCTGCTGTACAATTTTAATGTGTACTACTATAATATGCAGTACTAACTATGGTACAAATAACTTCTGCTGTCAGTGTTTTTTGCCCCTGCTTCTGTCTGGTTTCAGTAGAAAACATACAGGAAGTAGCAGCATGCAAAGAAACACACATACACCCTTTTTATTCTTTTGACTCTTTGGGATAAAAAACTCTCGTTTGGTAGTTTTCTTAACATCAGCTAGGAGACTCCATCTTCCAGTGTTTGGATTTATGAAACAAACTTAGACAAACTATAAATACATGGCTGTAAAATAAAAAGGAGAGAGTTTGGAGATACAAGGTTTGTGATCTACCCACTGTTATTCACACATTCATGGTTGACTGGCACACACACACACACACACACACACAGCAAATTAACACTTTGGCCAAAAGAGGAAATGTCACTTTGCTCTGTTATTTCCCATTGTCTCATAGAGAAACTGAAACTGTTTTCCAACGAAGTTGTAGTGTTTAGTTCTTATCCGTCACTTAAAAAAAGATGAATTAAAATACATATCCTGCTTTGGAAAAACGTATTAGACCAATCCACGATTTAACAACATACAGTACGCTCACTACTGCAGGGCAGATTGTCCTGAAAATGACACCCTGATGTTTTCATTACTGCCACCATCAGGCCAAATCAAAAGAAACACAAAAATGTAAAAGCAGCTTTATGCGCCACAGTGCATGAACCTAAGAATACCAGAAAAGCCAGTATGTGTGTTTCTGAACATTTTGTACTTATGAGAACATTAAGTGCATTACTCAAGTTTGCCTTTATTATGTAGTTTTTAAGGGAGGGCAGCAAGAAGTGTGGTAAATCATCAAGCACATTACATCACAGTGACGTGGAACACATGTTGGCCTGCATGTCACCAGGAAACTGAGAAAGATCTGTTTCTCACAGATCCATCGGTTGGATCCATTATTGGTGTGTGTCCATTTTCCTTGCAGATGAAGTGTGCTGTGGACCCGGCCCCACCCACAGGGTTTACATTAGGCATAATTGGTATAAGATCATGTAGGCAGTTCTCGTGCTCGCCCATAAAATGAATTCTGGACTGACACTCCTCTTGAGCTCCACATTTAGTGTCTTTATGTCTTTCAACTGGGATATACACCATAGAAGAAGAGTTTCAGAAAGTGAAATGACATTTTTTATTTATTCCAAAGTCAAGAAGAGTCTGCCGTCAGTGAGGAGGGCAGCACAGAGGAGGGTTAATATGAACATGCTGCTGCCCTCGTGTGGTAGAGCAGCAGACTGCAAGTTCATTCAGGATCCGAGATCAGTGGCTTCAACCTCTTCAACCAAAACCCAAGTTCAGAATGTGGTGGGACAAAACATTTCAGATTCAGTACTTCATATTTAGATTGTGTACAGGGATTCAGAAAAACAAATTAATATTAATCTTCAGCCCAGCAGCGACACAACACACACATCATGTTGCACTGATGTCTTGTTAAAATCAGAGTCGAATTGTTCAGTGAACACTGAAAGACACGCACACAGACATGTAGGCACATACATGTGAGTCGCTTGACTCGTCTTATCATTGATGGTATTCTCCAGTGTGTGGAAACTCACCTGTTTGCACTGAGTGTGGATGTGATGTGTTTGGAAGGAGGACCGTTAGTGGTGCACGTCCCAACATGGGTTGACTCTGCTGTTGCTGTCTGCTGAAATACTTTTTACACTCTGCTTTTCAGTAACGTGTAATTCCGCGTTCAGACTAGACGATATCAGCCCGGCAACAGCCCGACCCGACAGACGTTGGGGGCGCTGGAAACGAAGATGGCCGTCAGTTTTATCCCGTGTATCATAGGGGATGACAACCAACGGCACATCTGGGACGCCACACGACACCCGACAAAAAGATGAGCGTGTCAGAATTGTTTTAGCGCTCTGTAAACATGGCGGAGGTCATCTTTCTGAGACACCCAGTATCTTACACACACCTTTACATTCTTGTTCCCAGATGTTGGTCCCTAACAACCTCTTCCCAATGACTTCATGAAGGTCATGAAAGACTGCAAGCTATGGTTGGTCCTCCGTCTGTCATGTCTCTCGGTCGAGTCACGGCAAGAATTTATGACTCTATAATCGCGTAATCTGACACAGTGATCATCTTAACAGACAAAAACATTGTGTCGTCTGAACCCGGCGTAACCGGGTTCGTCTTGGATGTCACGGTACAAGAAGAGTGTTAAACTGTTGAGGTTAGCCAATCAACAGGAAGTCTTCAGGACAGTGTTCCACATGACCAGTGGAAGCCAGTGGATATACAGGACTACACATTAGTCAACATGACGGTCTGTCTTTAACACTCTTTCTGCATCTCTCTCTCTCTCTCTCTCCAGGGGCCGACCGGTCCAGTAGGTGATACAGGAGTACCAGGACCTCAGGGACCCCAAGGACCACAGGGACCCAGTGGACGCTCCATCATAGGACCCCCAGTAAGACGACACATAAAATGATTCCCCAGATCTCAGTTCTCTTTAAGTTTCTCCATTTTTATTTTGAAAATTAACTTTATTATTTACTATATTCCCTGTTATATCAACAACATACTGTACATACAAACAGGAAAATAAAGTATACGTTTTTATCTGCAGGGGGCTCCAGGTGAGAGAGGACAGAAAGGTGAGGCTGGACAACAAGGAACACAGGTAATGGACATGTGAATTTAACGTACAAAGACATGTTTGGTTAAAGTAATATAACGTTTAATTTGGGATTATTGTAAGGTCTACATGATGGACATGCGCGTCATACATGTGAATATTGTACATTTTGTGTGGTACTTAGTAATCATTAATTGTCATCAAATCAGGCTCATGTTAATAAGACACCAAACATCTACAGTAGCTCGTAGCTGCTCACCTCATCAAAACGTGGTTTGGGTCAATGGCGAGCTGTGTTTTAGTCAGAGATACAAATGAATGAACATTGTGAGTGACAGAACATTGGGCGGTGTGCTGTTCCAGAAAGGTCTGTTGCTTTGAAAGAGCCTCCCACAAGTAATTACTGCTCGACTGTAAATGACTGGGACTAATATGACCTTTTGGAAGCAAATAGTTGTCAGATTTTGAATAATGCCATTTGCTAAAGGTTGATCAGAATCAGAATCAGAATCAGAATCAGAAACTGTTTATTGCCAAGTAACATACATTACAAGGAATTTGCTGTAACATACATTACAATTACATTGATTTCTGTGGTTCAAATCTATTTCTCTTCCCCGAGTGTGTGACACTTCAGCGAGATCCAATCTGACAGTTTGTGCAGCAACACAGTTTGTAGGAAGAGTTCATTTTTGCGTCTACTGGCAGCAGTGCAACAAAGGTCCCCAGCTGGACTCCAACCAGGGACATTGTAGTTCTAAGATACACGTCCGAACCACTCCAAGTCAAGGAGCATTAAGAAAACCACGTTTTGTACCCCTGAAAAAGGGGGTGTGCTGCTCAAACAGTCACATGTGTCCAGTTTTTTAAATGCTGATGTCATTTTTTGTGAAGCTGTAGACCTGCAGTGACCTCTGCTCTCCTCTCGGTGTTTCAGGGAATTCCTGGCAGAGCTGGATCTCCGGGCAGAGAAGGACCTGCAGGATCCAGAGTGAGTCCCCTCATATTATATATAATACTGTCAACACCAACACTGACACCTCTGCAGAGGTAGTGAATCATTTCATTTCATACTGCAGCTGACTGATGATTGATGCTACAATTAGTACAGATACTTCTACTGCTACAACCCTTGTTGATACTACAGTACTAATGCTGATACTGGTCATAGTACAATAACTCTTACTGCTGTAACTGGTAACAGTTTGGTTACTAATACTACTTCTACCTCTACTTTTACCACTACCATTACTATTACTACTACAGCTTCTACCAGTGCATCTGATACATCAACAGTGCTTCTATTGCATCTATTGGAAATACTACCATTACTACTAATACTACTTTTGCTACTATTACTTCTATTACTATGACTACTACTCCAACACCAATGACTACTATTAAATCCACTCCATCACTTCACAAGTGCAGTGTAACTGTGCAAGTCTCAGTGGTTGTAATGGTAGCAGTAGAAAACCCTGCTTTTCCTGCTGCTAATACTTCTTCTACTAGTAATTATAGTTTTCAGTCAGCTCTTTTCAAAATGGATTTACTAAATATTTTTACCAGTGAAACCAAATCAAAGCCAACAAGGTGAGCAATGAAAACATCAGATGAGATGAATAACTGGGACATCACCTGAACACTTTATACACACAAACACCAACATTTTAGTCACTTGTGGACTTCTCCACAGGGACTGCCAGGCAAAGACGGCCCGCCGGGCAGACAGGGTCCATCTGGAACCATCGTGAGTGACGTTGTTTATCTGTTGTGTTTGTTAGTTTGTGTACACACAAATGTGTATTTGTGGCAGCTGAACCGGACAGAGTTGCAGGTTACTGTCCTGCCTCTGGTTCTTTTTTTGGGAAGATTTGATTTTGAATCCAGTGATAATGTCAACTGAAGGTGCTTTAAGTTGATTACAGTGAAGACAAAAGAGAAGCTGCAGACTGGACACTGTCTTCATCAAGATCCTGTAAATCACATCAAAGTCTTGTCAAAGTCAAACTGCAGCTCTCCAACCCGGTTGTAACAGGCCAGTGGAGAATCAAGCAAAAACACATCAGTTCAGTTGATTATGAAAATACAGTGACAGGATAATCTGCTCTCAGTTTACATCCACTGCTGTGTGAAATGTGAACTGCAGAATATGTAGTGAATGTTTGTGAGGTCAGAGAAAAACCACAGTGGATGAATTTTTGCATCAAATTAAATGATTCTTGTTTTGGACCGATTGGAAGGCTGCTGTGGAAAAAGACGATACCTGTCAAAAATATAAAAAACACTATATTTATACATATTTTATACATAATACCTGCATGTTTATGTTTAGCTTTTTGCATATACTTCTTCTTGGCGCTGTGTGTAAGTATGTCTTCCTCCTCATATCTGTTCATGTCTCTACAGGGGACTCCAGGAGCACCAGGGGCCCCAGGTAACACAGGCCCTCCAGGAAAACAGGGAGAACTGGGACCACCGGTGAGTCGAGACGATACAATAGAGTTGCTTCTTCTCATTAACCTCTCTCCTACCCAGTCTGGGTTTACTCCTGTAACACTGATAAAAGCTGCTGCACAAATGTGGACAAGAGGCAGGAAGTCGTGTCAGTCAGGCTCAGCAGAGTCTGTCAGACCAGCAGAGTGTCTGTCGGCAGGATTAACAGCTTCCTGTTCGGTCTGAAGGTCCACGGGCCTGTCTGGCACACACAGAGCAGTGTATTCATGTTGACACCTGAGCAGACCATTTTAGGGGGGAAAACTCCTGTCAGAGCCACAACCTGTCTTCCTAAAAACTTTCCTTTGACAAAACTAATACTTCACTGCTAAACAAAGATGGAGTACAAATCCTTGCTTTCTTTTCTCTGTCAGAAGCAGTTAGTCCCATAATCCCTCTGTGAACGCTTTTTACAGGATCGGTTAGAACTAATCTCAGTTTCCAGCTTTGTACGTCAACTAGGGTTTGGAGAAATAAAAGATTCAGAATCAGTGAACTAAACTAGTTAATTAGAATTCTGGGGGCTCCTCAAGCTCCTGCTGCTGGCTAACTCTCTCTGAAATGTCTCGCTGTCGTAAGATAGCGCTGTACAAAAGGAGTTCTGGCTGGAATGTGTTGTGTAGAGGAGGCTGTAGAGAACTGGGTCAAGTATTCAGGAGTCACCATAACCAAAGCAGGTTGGGAACAGCACTCCCCCTGGTGCTCCCTTCTAGCTTAGTATCTGTGTATACCAGCGGTGGAAGAAGTATTCAGGTCCTTTACTGCAGTAAACGTACTAATACCACACTGTGTCCATCAGTCCGTTATCCCTGACGGGAACAGGTGGGGATGGGGGAGGTTAAGAGTTCAGGAGACGGATGGAGATGTGGCCCTTCTGGTTCTTAGGGGCAGGGATCTATATCGGCGTCCAGGGGTCATGAGGTTGTAGAAGGTGTTGAGGGTGTGTGGGGTGTCTTCAGCTATTTGTGAGGCAGTTTCCTATAGATGATGGATGGATGAGGATCTGTAGGACGCCTGCAGGACTGATGGCTGGACCTGGAGCTTCCTCATCTTCCTGAGGAAGAGCAGGCGATGTTGGCTCTTGGAGATCGATGGTAAACTTCTCAACGCACTCTATTGTCTGGACCTGTACCTCCAGAGTAGGGGGCAGTGTGCTGGTCCCTCCTGAAATCCACCAGCATTCCTTTAGTTTTTCTGGGATTTAGGTCCAGGTAGTGGTTCTTCCGCCACCCTGCACTCCACCCTACTGTGGATTTCCTCTCTGATGAGGCTGTTGGAGTTAGTGGTGTCGGTGATGCCTGTGTGGTCAGAGTACTTGATGTTCAGCGTCTCAGGATCTGATCTCCTGCAGTCGTCTGTGTACAGGGTGAACAGGACTGGTGAGATGACCTCGCGGTGGTGCCCCGGTGGATGTGGTTGTGGTCTTTGTCTGTGAGGAAGGAGAGGATGAGGAGTGTGAGGTGGGGGTTGACGTTCCTCTGAAGGAGTTTATGTCCCTGCACAAAACCATCCTGAGAAATCACATTTCGACTGCACCGCCAAAGACGAAATGAGATTCTGTGGGAGGCGACACAAACTGCTGACAAATTACTTTGCATCGCTGTGAAAAAATGTTGTCAAGCATGTAATTACAGATACGTGGGTGGACTGCAAAGAGCCCTCCTTGACTAATTACCACACTACTGTCAATTGCAGGTTCTAATGTGAAATTACCGGAGGAAAATATAGTTCAGTTTTTGGTAATGGCACTGTCTGCATGAAGATTGTTTTTTTAATGGCTCAAATGCAGCGTTGAAGAACAGTTTGTCGAGATTAAAGCGGACATTTCTGAGGCTTTTACCGTCTGTTGTGTGTTTTACAAGCTTGGCCTTTGTCCGATGAAGGCAACACATTTCTCATTCATGCAGTGTTGGACAAAAGTCACCAGTCTTCAGTCAGCGCTCTGTTTACTGCATGTTTGTAGCTTTTACAGTAATCAGTAAGCAATAATCAAGGCTGCAACATTCAAAGCCACATATCCACGAGGTCCTGAATTAATCAAAGTGGGTCAAGAAAAGGCAGGAAGAAAGATGTGTCCGAGGATTTGTGTTGTGTTGAGGTGAAGAGAGAACGTCTTCTTGCAGTGACAGATGATCAAGTTGATGGAGAGTCCTTTGCTGCATGTGTTCATTCTTTTTTCAACCTGAGGACTGTACCATGGTCCAGGTTAAATCCTGCACACGTCTCTGTTGGTTTTTCCTCTTTTCATTGATTCTTTTCTGTTGCAGGGTTCTCCTGGAGGCAAGGGGGAGAAAGGTGAACGGGTACGTTGCTCTGTCCATTAAGTAGCTCTGCTCTTTTACTCACCAGCACATCGTGATGTCTTTTTATCAGAACATGACGAAGCTAAAACAATTAAACAGTGTTTGGTTTTTCACTACTCACAGGAAGGTGAGTGCTCATTTTTAAAACGTCCCATTTTAAAGGTTTGTTCGGACAAAATGCAAATAAAGTCAATGGAAATACAAACATGGAGGCAAACAGGCCTGAAGATTCACTCAAGGTGCCTCAAACTGGGAAGACGTGTTCGCTGGAGTTGAAAATTTCACAGTAAAGTTAACTGTTAAGTTAAGTTCTTTGCCTGCTCTGAATAGAGTTAGGTAGTTAAATTTGGAGAACACAGTGAGTGAAAATAGTACAAAGGATTTTATGCGCAGGACCAAAGGATCCTCAAGCAGTACTGTAATAAAAGGTACTGTAATCAGTGCTGTGATGACAATAACTAAATCTTACATCAGGTGTAGTGTTTGTGCTTCACGTTGCCAGAAGCTAAATGTGAGTATTTCCAAAGTTTTTGTTTGTTTGTGAATCCTGGAAAGCTTTCAACTTCATCACAGGCTCCCGTTTATCTGAGCTCAATAACTTCAACCACAGCAGATATCAAAAGAGAAAAAAATGCATTCTTGAGATTAAGTGTGATTAAGCAGTGAAATTAAGTGTTAAAGGCTTTCCCTGCCGTGGTTGAATTTAGATTACTCGAGAGTTTCAGTAAATGCTCAATTAACAGCAGCAGCTGGAGGCGATGGTTAGATGTTTTATTCTTTTCTTTGAGGGAAAAACTCAGAGCAACAGTTAGTTTTGGTCATAACAGCTCAACTGGTGTCACATGTGGGGAACAGATGTGTGTGTTTGAGTGTGTTTAATGTGGTACACCAGAGCAGAAAAACAGGTGGGTTTGTGTACACATGACATTTATTATTTCATGTAAATCTGCAGATGTAAAGCTGCGTATAAGTTCACACAGACAACATGACAGAATAAGATGTCTGTGGTCACAACATCAGCAGTATGTAAACATGTTAGACGTTGATGCAGCAGCTCTGGCAACAGCTCACGAACCAAACACAATACAAAAAAAGAATGATTTAAGAAACATTCGTACTCCCTGTTTGAGAACAAGCTCGGCCTCTGTTGGCAAACGCAAACACATTGCGTCTTTAATCGATGGTATAGAACTGTTCCTTTGTAAATGTATATTTGTAACGTAATTAACATACTTTTGTTTGTATTACAGTACTTATGCTTGTGTGTCTCCAGGGTGACCTCCAGTCGACAGCATCAGTTCAGGCCATCGCCCGGCAGGTCTGCGAGCAGCTGATTCAGAGTGAGTAAAAACACACGCTGCGTGTTTCTCAGCTTCAGTCTCTGCCTCAAAGGAGGTCTAAGACTTGAGGTCTAAGGGTTTTAGGATCAGGTTCTGGTTTAGTGTTGGTGGCTAAGAATGTTTAGTCAGTGAGGAACTTCACATGTGTAGAAGTGTTAATGTGAGTATAAACTTTCCCTGTTTTCAGGCCACATGGCTCGCTACAACTCCATCCTGAACCACGCACCCAGTCCCCCAGTGTCCATCCGCACTGTGCCAGGACCCCCAGGAGAGCCCGGCAGACAGGGATCTCCAGGGGCCCAGGGAGAACAGGGACCCCCAGGAAGACCTGGCTTCCCAGGACAGAACGCACAGAACGGGCAACCAGGAGAAAGAGGTGAAGGAGACCGTCAGAGTTTAAACAGGAGACTCAGAACTGACTCAGAACCAGCTATAATTTCAACATTACAACATGTTACTGTAATGTGTTACCTGTGTGTGTGTGTGTGTGTCCAGGTCAACCAGGAGAAAAGGGTGAGAAAGGATCTCAAGGTATTGGAGTCCAAGGCCCCAGAGGACCTCCAGGACCCCCCGGTAAATGAAACCAAGCCGTACCGTGCCATTCCAGGTTCTCAATCTGGTCTTCCAGATCATTTTTAACGAATTCCTCCTCCCCTCCCAGGTGCCCAAGGGCAGGGCAGACCTGGCAGCCAGGGTCCCTCAGGGCGACCTGGAAATCCTGGAACCCCTGGTCGACCCGGGGTCCCTGGACCCGTCGGCTCTGCTGGGCCTCCGGGCTACTGCGACCAGAACTCCTGTGTGGGCTACAATGTTGGAGGTACGTAGGGGCCCTTAAATACATAAATAATAAAAGTACGGCAGTCTTCAGACCAGTTTGATCAAAAATGAGTGAATATAAACAGTAACGTGTCAGTGAAGACACCTGACATGTCTTCTCCTCACAGTCTAACTGGATTAATCTGTTAGTCATCCGTCCTACAACTCTACACCACCCTTCTCTGTGTACGTACAGCCACAGACGTTTAGAGGTTGTAGTAATAAAAACAAACAGACATTTCACTTTTTTCGGTATAAAAGATCATAAATGACCCGTTTGGTCTCCTTTTGCCTTCCTTGTTTTATTTATTACGACACATGCCGAGCGTTCACTGTAGAAATATCGTACTTAAAACCCATCAGCTTGTTTAAATGTGTGGTCACTGGGAACGGTTCGACTGAGCGTGGAAGCTTTTCAATGCTGCGTGATGCTGAGAGTTAAACAGCTGCATGTCGTTGAAGTCATCCATCTCACGCCTTGAAATACCGTCACTGTTAGGAGGCAGAATTCTGCTGAACGTGTTCAGGATGCGTCTCTGAAACGAAAAGTCAGCTTACTACATTGTGATTTTGCACGATTTCAAATACCATTTGAAACGTTGAGCTTGTTTTTGGTGGAACGGGATTGTAAACATCCAAACAACAAGATGTGATGAAATAAACCATCAGCTCAGCACAGACAGCCACTTCCTTACAGGCTCACTTCACCCAAATCATGACAGATCAACATGTAAACTTTTATCAGAGCAAAAGCAAACCGGAAAGCGTTTTATTTTCATTTCACTGGGTCTCAAAAACCCAGCAAACTAAACCGAAACGCTCCACCTGCCGCGAAACCAGTAGATGTACCAGGCAGTAAGTGAGACAACGTGTGTGTTGTGAACTGGGTGAAGCGACTCTTGTGGCTTCGTCCTCCTGCAGTCGCTGGTAGGTCAAAAGTATCTGCATGGAAACCAAACCACTGACTGAATTCTGCATCTTAACATGACACACGTTTCTGTACTGTGAGTGTGGGTTTGACAAGTCACTGGAAAGATGCTGCGTGGAGGGTTTTCTCACACATATATCACTAATTAAATACTCCAGCACTCAGCAAACAAACGACTTTGCGTGAAAGTTGCAGGTGATGAATCGGTGCTGCCGGCAGCTTTTGGATCCGTTATGTGTTAATTTGATCTCCAGCGTGTTTTCTTGGCGCTTCACAAGGAAAAAGACACACGGGAAATTATATTTCAACAGCTTCACAGTTAAGGCAGCAGAACCCATCACACGACAAACACTGGAAATATACTGCTCTAATTCATTCTGACGTATGTCTGAAGAAAACCCGCCACGAGTCATCTTTACCCGCCGAGTGCATGCTCGTGTTAATCCTTGATGTGTGTCGAGGTTAAAGGTCACACAGCAGCCTAAAAGGTGCTGAACAGCTCGCAGCCTGCAGGGTCGTCATGTGAGTAGCGTCTGCATGTTGTAACCATCCCTCTGTCTTTGTGTCTCTCCGTCTGTCTGTCTGCCTGCTTTTACAACTTTTCCTCTTCACAGCCATCAGCTCCTACTGACCTCTGAGCCCACAAACCAACTCTGACGACGACAGCAGGGATTAGTAGCTTTAACCGCTGCCAACTCTGGCTCTCTCTGCCTCCATATAGTGTAATATACAGTATCATCACTTAAAAACAGGAATCCCAGAAATGAACCTTCAATAGAATGACACCTGAATGAAATTAAAAATATGTTAAAAGATGAAACCAGGCAGTCTCATCACAACCAGGTGAAACGGTACAAAGTGCTGTCCTTCACTCCGTGCTCAGTGATTTAAGAAAGAATTAATTCACACATGAGGTTTCAGCAAACCTCCACCATTAAGGATGAAGCTGGTGTTATTCTGAAAAATCCCATGAAAAGACCAAATCCACCTCCAGCAGCGTGTCAGTCCGTCTCTCGATCCTGTCTGACTTCTGTGGCTCTCAGCTCGCAGCCCATTGGTTCCTCCTGAAGACGTACGTCTCTAAAAACACCTCAGGAATATATAGTTCTGTAATCTGTTGGGGACTATTTTCAGGGGCGGATGACTCCACATGTGGTGCGCTGTGAGTATTTGGGGCAGCAGGACGGTGTGTGATGAAGGAACATGGCAACAACACTTGTTAGGAGACACATTCACTGCTGCTTTTGGTCTTTTCAGGGGATTTGAGAAATATGAAGGTTATGGTCAGACGTAACCTTTACCTGGTTGAACAGCACTGAGCCTCTCACTGACTCGATCCTCCTCTCCCGACTTCCTCTTCTAGATTTCGATCATCCGGTGCCTCTTTTTTAAACCACTGGCTTCACTGACTTCATACAAACTCCTGTAACACAGAAGAACTCCTAAAAGCTCATCTGCACGACTGCTTTTTAACCTTAAGTATCTGGACACCTTTAATTTGAAAACCTAAAACTACTTAAATTGTGACAATTTGAATGTGAATTAATAGATAACAAATCTAATAACTGAGACATTTGCACAAAATCTATTTCTATTGAACTCTTTCAGTCCGTAACCTTGGTAACCCTCATTCAGTAACCCTTGGTAACCCATGGCAACCCTCGGTAACCTTTGGTAACCCTTGTTCCTCTGTGTCTCTTGCTCCTTCCTTCTTCCCCCGCCCCCTCTTCCTGCCTCGCTAACCCAATCAAAACCCAACACCTTGCTTCCTGTGGTGGCGGTGGGGTCGGCCATCTTTGTTTTGGGCTCTCACTGACTGTCTGCGTGTCTGGCGGGCGTGCTGGCTTGGCTCGCTGCCTGGTTGGTTGGCAACGCAGAAGGTGAGGATGTCACTGACGGCGGCGCTATCCCCGCAGTCCAACTGCCGTCCAACGTCTTCCAGAACTACGGCGAGGTGGAGGAGGACGACCCTTACCGCTACTACCAGCCCAACTACCCGGCCCCGCGGCCCGTGGAGCCCGACGACCCCGCCCTCGGCCAGGACTACATGGAACTGAGGTCCCCCGGCATCCACCGCAGCGCCCGGAGCCTGGAGGGAGAGGAGGAGCGAGTCGGGCCGAAGAGGAGACTAAAGAGAGGAGCGAAGACGCTGCCTGGACTAATTAAATGAGAGCATTGCAGTGATTGGAGGACGGAGGGCCGCTCGCTGTTTCTGATTGGGCGGTTTGGAGCCGTTATGGACTAATCAACAAGTGCCTGATGTAGAGGATTTCTTATGGACATTGTAGAGGGGACGGGGTGGGGGTGTCAGGTTGGGACTATTTTAACTCGTCTATGCTATTGAATTAACTTTGAGAAAACAGGTTTAAGTTGTTTGATTCTTTGGATTTGTTGTTTTTGTCTCAGTAGAGACGATTTAAAGTTTTAAAGTGGACCGAGCTCGACAGGTTTCTATTTCACAGTTTGCTTTTGGCCCCAAGACGTCTGTCTGTTAACACTTGAACTGTCTCTGTGATCAGATTCAAGTTCGTCAAACGCTTCGTCACCACATCGATTGGAGGAAAGTAGTCGGTCCTGTTTTCAGCTCTCAGTGTTGCTGTTTGCTTTTTACCTGTTTGGTGAACAGTGTCTCCTGATTGTCTCGCTCGTACACGCGACCTTTCAGCCGTATGACCGCGGAGGCCTCAGCTAACATCATGAGACATCAACAGGTTCAGCGTTTTGAGGAACAGACACTCACAGCTGAGAACAGCGTGATGAGATGTGACACGGTGATGAAAAACGTTTTCACGACATTCAAGTGATGAGACTTTATCTGTGCAAAGGCTTCTATTCATTTGCAAAACTTGTCAGGCCCCAACACCTGTTGCTCACGGTGTAGCTACGTGCTAGCTGTATTTGTCAGGGACTATTAAGAAGTCATGATAACGAGATGCTCTGTACCAGATGTAGCTGCTAGCTGCACATCTGCACTCCCAAATTCTGCAAACACAAAGAAGACGAATCCGATATCATCTTCTGATTGGCCAGTAGGTCACACACACACACACACACACACACACACGCGCTAACAGGTAATGTTAGCTTGTTAGCCCAGCTGTGGCGTCACTCAGATGATGGAGGGACAGGAAGCGAAGCGCCTACAGAGTCCAAACCTGCACCATAATCCTGATCCTTTGACGTGTTCCTGTTGTTTGCTGTAACCACGTCGCTTCCAGCTTCATAACTAAAGAAACAAAAACAGTTATTTATGTAAAGTTTTGCATGTTTCTGTTTTCCATTTATCATAAAGTTTGTTTTTCTGTTTGAGTCTCGTGCTCATTGTAACAGCGTGGAGCTCAAACTGATGTTGTAAAAACAATAACAGCTAATAAAACAGAGTTATTATATTTCTTAGTAAATGTATTTTGGTTTAGTCGTCAGGTTTCTGGATCTTGTAATTGGCAGAAGCTGGCGGCCATGTTGTCGAGGGATGAATTTAATTTTAAGACCGACAGCTGTGTTGTTTCTTATTTGTTCGATCTGCCTCCATTTGTAACGTTAATCATGAAGCTAATTTAAGTTCGACAAAACTCTCTGGGTCTCCAGAGCCGAGAGACTCCTCAGTCCGTTTGAAGTCGAAATGCCTTCGATTTCTTAAATTCGTGTCATTGCTGGAGATGGATTGTACAAAGGGAAGTCCACTTATTTGGGAAAAGGTGTGTTTATAAAGCACACTTTAAACTTCTCCAGATATCTTGTAAACCTGACGAGGTTCAGTGTGTCGAGGCCTTCAGGTCTGCGAGGAGAACAGCGTTTCCCTCCACACCTCCGAGCAGGACATGTAACGAAAATACAATCAAGGAAGTAATTTATTTTTTACTTGGTATTGATTTTCTCAGAACAATAAAACTGAAGTACAACCGTCGTCCTCATTGTTGTTGTTGTTGTTGTTGTTGTCTGTGTGGACTGTAAACGTGTAAATCTTTCCTTTTCTTTGATTTCTGGGCGATAAACCGACAAGAATGTAGTTTAAACATCATAAGCATTGTGTTTATACAATCTATTTATGACCCCCCCCCCCCCCCCCCGCAGGCTCAGGATCAGCTACTCTCACCATCACATTCACTAACTTTAACTTTAACTAACGTCTAAGCTTCCTGCTGAAAAATGATTCCCCTTTTTTCTGTAGTTTGCTTTGAAATTGTCCGCTTGAGATGAAAAAAGGTCGTAAACAGAAGAGAAAACTAGAAAAACATCAACGAGCTGCTGATAATTAAATGATGACAGTGAGACGTGCTCAAACTGTGTAAACAGTGTTTTAAACATGATTCTTTTCACTGCTTTCATCACCACATGAGCGTGTGTGTGTGTGTGTGGGTGGAGGTGGTGCAGAGTGCCTCCTCCTCCTCCTCCTCCTCCTCCTCCTCCTCCTCTGTGGAGCTCGGCGGGTTGAGGAGCCTCTCTGCCGTGAAGCTGAGCTGAAGTAGACGAGTGAGACTCTCTCACGTGGACAGAGTGGGACGTGGGCGGGAAATCAATTATCTCTCCTGCGTCACCACGGAAACGTCCCGCGCTCCACATCGTACGCTTCCCGAGAGTCTCTTTATGTTCGGACCGTCGCTCCATCAGAGACTTCTACATTTTACTTATTTATTCAGACGAATTCAGTTCGAGGAAACGAGCTCAGTGTAGTCAGAATGTTTCTCCTCCCAACAACACATTCAAAATGTAAAATAATAAGATCATAAACAATCACTTCAATGACACACGGAAATAATATTGATACAGCTCACTCTCCAGATTGAAGGCTGAATGATATTTTACACTGAAAACACCTGTTGAAGGATTTGGTTCTAATCGTATGTTGTTGTCGTCGTTCAGGGACTTAAAGACTGAAGTTATCCAGACCGGAGCAGGTGGATCTAACTGGTTGGAGACCGTTTACTTGGTTCTGGGATCCAGACTTAAAAATAATTTCGCTTCAGTTAAACGAACACGATTACAATCTAAGTCTGAACTTCAGGCCTCTTTCTCAAAGACTATTTTAAATCTCTATTTTAAAAAGATTTTGCTCTTTGGGATTTGAATATATCTACAAATTACTTGGAAACGCTTTAGTTTCTGTATTAAATGATAATAAAGTGTCAAAAGGACGTTTGGGGTTTTTGAAAGCTGCTGTTTTTTGTTGTAAATTGTTGTGTTTGCTGGTTTAAAGTCAGTTTATTTTCAGTCTGAATGGCTCATCACTCACTGGACGTTAGCTCACAGTTTTATCAGTTCATCGGTCAAATCTGCGTCTGTTCAAACATACAGAACTTTATTTAAATGATATATGAACTGGAGGAAATATGTTTAAGGCTTCCAGAAAGCCTCCCCTTGATGCAGCCTCAAAGATTATAGATTACTTGAGGAAACTGGAGGGAATTTAAGGTTCAAGAGGTTAAAAGCAGAAGACGATGTTATTAGAGGAAGAAGAGTTGAAGCTTCTCTTCTATCTGCTCACACAAATTTCCATTTAGGACCAATAAATAATCATTAATTCATTCGTCCACTGAGGACGCTGTTTAATAGTTCAAGGAGGATTCCTCTTCAGTTTAATTTCCCCCCTCGGGCGAAACAAAGCTCCCCGCAGCTCCTTCACCGTCTCTTCATTTGACGAGCGGGAAAACTGTTTCTGCTCAGTGTTGAAGTTCCGAAAAGAAAAGCTTTGAAACAGACGGGTGGTTCAGACAGAGCAACGCAACACACACTGGTTATTTTCTTTACATTTATTTTGAAATTCTATCACGTGTACGTTTTAAATGTAAAATAACATTAAAATGTGAATAAACATTTGAACATTGTGGCTTAAACATTAATGTTGGATCAGTTGACAGCAGGTAGTCCCGGAGGTGTGGACGCTTCCAGGAAATACACGGAGCCCGCCGACTCTTTCCCTCCCAGCAGCCGTGACGTCTCGGCGACCGACTTTCTTTAGCAGCGTTATCAAACCAGCGCTGATGTGTTCCGTTCATTTAGAGCAAAAAGACATCGAAATACTTCTGACTGCACCTT